>NC_057394.1:43073189-43166325 GCF_019320065.1 Cervus canadensis | reverse complement strand
AAGACACATTATAAAATGTCAAAATTAAAGATAAAGACAGAATATCAAAAGTTGCAAAGGAAAAGCAACAAGTCACCTGCAAAGCATCTTCCATAAGGATATCAGCTGACTTTTCAACTCAAACTGTAGTCCAGAAGAAGGTGGCATGATATAATTAAGGTGATGAAAGGAAAACTTACAGCCAAGAATACTCTACCTGGCAAGGATCTCATTCAGATTTTATGCAAAAATCAAAAGTTTTACAAACAAGCCAAAGCTAAAAGATTTCAGCATCACCAAACGAGCTTTATAGGAAATGTCAAAGGAGCTTCTCTAAATTAAAAAGAAAAGGCCACAATTAGAAACATGAAAATTATGAAAGTGTCTCTTCTATAAAGGAAAATATACAGTTAAGGGAATTCATTCACCATGTGCAAAGCCAGTAATAAGGTTAAAAGACAAAGGTGGTAAATCATTAGTATCCACAGTAAGTACTTAAGGGGTACACAAAACAAATACATACAAAATATGGTGTCAAAGCAGCAAATATGAGAGGAAGAAAGAGTAAAACTGAAAGGTTATTAAAATTTGTTTGAGCTTCAGACCAGAAGTGGAAAAAAAAATCAATAAAATGAACCACCTAGAAGAAATATATGAATTCCTAGAAATGTAGAGTCTCCTAAGACAGAACAGGAATTCAGAACCAGACTGCTTCAGAGGTGTATTTTACCAAATATTTAGAGTTAGCATATGTTCTTCTCAAACTATTTCCAAAATTTCACAGGAAAGAATGTTTAAACTTATTGTATGAGGCCAGCATTACTTTGACACCAATGAGACAAAGATATTGTTTAAAATATCAAAATTACAGGTCACTGATGAACATAGAGGCAAAAAATTTCAATGAAAATAAAAGAAAACCAAATTTAACAATACGTTAAAGAGATCATACTTCTTTATCAAGTGAGATTTATCCCAGGGATGCAAGGATGGTTCAATACAATTGATTGCAAATCAGTCATATGATATGCCATATTAATAAACTGAAGAATAGAAATCATACAATCATCTCTATAGATACAAAAAAAAATTTTTTGAGAAAATTCAACATGCATTTTTCATGAAAAGGCTCAACAAAGTCGATACAGAGTAAGCAAACCTCCATACAATAAAGGCCATATATAACAAACTTACAGCTACATTTTAACCAATGGTAAAAAGCTGAAAGCATTCCTCTAAGATCAAGAACATCACAAGGAAGCTGACTCTCATCAAAAAGGCAGTAAGGTGTACCAAGACTAATTAATTTACTAAAGAATGAAAAATGGGATATGTGCTTCAGAAATCTGCACTATCTACACCGCATCATTAAGACTGTGGTAAGTCTGTACATGTCAGGCTAAATAGAATAAAATCAGTTTTCTTCTATAATTTCTAAGTTACTCTATGCCTTTTTTATCTGTATGTGTCATTTTCCTTAAGAAAATATTACTGTTTGAAATTTTTGATGTGAATAATACAATCAATCACAAAGAACACATGCCAGATATAAGCAAAGAATGGTAGTTGAAAAAATCAACAAAAAATAAATTAAAAGACATACACTAAGACCCACTGGATATTTAAAGGACACATGCTTTATTCACTGCTTTGTATTCAATTCAGTTCAGTCACTCAGTTCGACTCTTTGTGACCCCATGAATCGCAGCACTCCAGTTAAATAAGCAGGGAGACAATAGACAGCATTGACATACCCTTTTTCCTATTTGGAACCAGTCTGTTGTTCTACATCCAGTTCTAACTGTTGCTTCCTGACCTGCATATAGGTTTCTCAAGAGGCAGGTCAGGTGGTCTGGTATTCCCATCTCTTTCAGAATTTTCCACTGTTTATTGTGATCCACACAGTCGAAGGCTTTGGCATAGTCAATAAAGCAGAAATAGATGTTTTTCTGGAACTCTCTTGCTTTTTTGATGATCCAGCGAATATTGGCAATTTGATCTCTGGTTCCTCTGCTATTTTGAAAACCAACTTGAACATCTGGAAGTTCGTGGTTCACGTATTGCTGAAGCCTGGCTTGGAGAATTTTGAGCATTACTAGTATGTGAGATGAGTGTAATTGTGCAGTAGTTGAGCATTCTTTGGGATTGCCTTTATTTGGGATTGGAATGGAAACGGACCATTTCCAGTCCTGTGGCCACTGCTGAGTTTTCCAAATTTGCTGGCATATTGCGTGCAGCACTTTCACAGCATCATCCTTTAGGATTTGAAATAGCTCAACTGGAATTCCATCACCTCCACTAGCTTTGTTCATAGTGATGCTTTCTAAGGCCCACTTGACTTCACATTCCGAAATAGGGAATTCTTTACTGTGCATTATAATTGTATTAGGCAGTGGAGTAACTAAGAAAAAATTATTTATACCACTAAATTTTTAATTGGTTAAATGAAAATGCTGCTCTTATTTTTTCTTAACATCATGTTATCTTGACTCATTTTGTTCAGTAATTCTTAGAAAACTTGCCAAAGAGCTATATTTTATCAAATTTATGCTATCTAAATATATGATTGTTTTAAAAACTCACTGAAAACTATGAAATAGAATTATTAAAAAAAAAAAAAATCAGAACTACACAAAAACCAAGTAATCTTTAAAATTAAACACCACACAACTGTCATGAATCACAGTCTTGGGAATTTAACTTTGTTTTCATTTTATTTATATTATTTATTTTTCAAATACATGTAGCATCATATTTAAGCATAATCATTATATCCTCTGCTGTATATTTAGCTATTAACACCATTTAACACTGAATGATGGCAAGCCTAGCATATCACAATATATTAAGGTTTTTTCCATATTTTCCTCATTTATGAGTATTAAAAAATGTTATAGATGTAATTTTTCTTAAGAAAGTGATTTTCAGATGATTCTATGAATATTTTGTAAAGGCATGTTTTATTGCTTGTTATTTTCCTGATTCAAAAGTTGGTTGAGCCTTAAATAAAACAATATTTTTTTTTATGATGCAATGTCTGTTTCTTAAGGAAATATAAATGGTTGCAAAGAACATACAGTAATTAACCTTTTATGATTATTCTGACTATTATACAGTGAATTCTTAAACATGTCTCTAAAGCAAATGGCTGCAGTTAGAATCCTGATGAGTTAAATATCTTTCATTATTATGAGCACTTACACATTTTCCTTTATGTAGAACTTCAAAGTAACAAGCTACTGAATTACATTTATAAGGAAAAAAGTAAAATTCAAAAGTAAACATATTGTGTATAAAAAATATAAATAATGAATTTCACACAGCTGCTGCTTTATGATATTGGAAATGTTACTTCATGCCAAGGTCATTGCATATGAAATTATTGGCATCTTTACTAAAACTGAGCACTTCTTGCACACAAAAAAAGCAGTAAATCCATCTAAGAGACTGACTGGGAAGCTAAAGTAGGGCTACAACATCTGTCAAGTAGCTTATACATCTGGCCTACAGAAGATATTTATATTTTCAAAAATGGTAGCTTTATCAGACTGCATGTGAGCATAAAGATTTATCTTTAAATAAATCTTTAAATAGATGACAAAGAAATTGAAAATTATGTCATATGTATATCTTAAAAAAAAAAAAAAAAACAACTAAAATCTATTTAAGGAGAAAGATTCATCATTAACTGAACATAATTGTACCCACATAGTGTTGATTAACTGGCCAGTGTAACCAAAGAAGTAAATATTGTATCTGAGATTTGACTATAAGTAGTTTTGTGCTCAGGAGAATATTTGAAGACATGCTTATCAAATATATGTGTATACATCATGTATGTATAGCCTGCCCAAAGGAAAATAAAAGGATATAACATGAATTTCAAAGAGACCATAAAAGTAAAAAGAATAAAATATTTTGAGAAAATAAGCCCAACTTTATACAATGAAATTGGGAAAATATTATATTAAGCATAACATTGTACTTAGTACTCTCTGATACTCCTTAAAGGAAACACTAACCAATAATTGGATAAAGATCAAAGTATTAAAATATTTAAAATCTATAGAATTCAGAGAAGCACTAAGTGCAATAAGCACATGCCTATTTAACACAAAAAAGAGAAAAAAATAATGATGCATTGTTTCCCTATTCAATATGTGACAGACTTTACACATTACACAAGATAACAGTGAAAATCTCAGATGTTTTTTTTTTCTGATTATGGAGGACTCTAGTTTGGGGTGATAGATGGCAATTTATAGAAGCAAGGGTAAAATCATAAGAGGGACATTTTTGAGACAAAGGTGAACATGTTTTAAGAATGGCAGGATAATCCATGACAATAAATGTTCCTGAGAGTTTAAAAACTTTTTTAAACTTAAAATTCTTCACATACACACAAAAGAATAAAGCCCTAAAAAGCAAGTGCAAGTCAGAGTCTGTGGTGTCAATGAATCATATGGTTTTAAGGGAAATTGACCATCCCCAAGGAAAAGAAATGCAAAAAGGCAAAATGGTTGTCTGAGGAGGCCTCACAAAGAGCTGTGAAAAGAAGAGAAGCAAAAAGCAAAGGAGAAAAGAAAAGATATTCCCATTTGAATGCACAGTTCCAAAGAATAGCCAGGAGAGATAAGAAAGCCTTCCTCAGCGATCAATGCAAAGAAATAGAGGAAAACAACAGAATGGGAAAGACTAGAGATATCTTCAAGAAAGTTAGAGATATCAAGGCTACATTTCAGGCAAAGATGGGTTCGATAAAGGGCCGAAATGGTATGGACCTAACAGAAGCAGAAGATATTAAGAAGAGGTGGAAAGAATACACAGAAGTACTGTGCAAAAATGATCTTCACGACCCAGATAATCACAATGGTGTGATGATCATTGACCTAGGGGCAGACATCCTGGAATGTGAAGTCAACTGGGCCTTAGAAAGCATCAGTACGAACAAAGCTAGTGGATGTGATGGAATTCCAGTTGAGCTATTTCAAATCCTGAAAGATGATGCTGTGAAAGTGCTGCACTCAATATGCCAACAAATTTGGAAAACTCAGCAGTGGCCACAGGGCTGGAAAATGTCAGTTTTCATTCCAATCCCAAAGAAAGGCAATCCCAAAGAATGCTCAAACTACCGCACAGTTGCACTCATCTCACATGCTACTAAAGTAATGCTCAAAATTCTCCAAGCCAGGCTTCAGCAATACGTGAACCACGAACTTCCAGATGTTCAAGTTGGTTTTCAAAATAGCAGAGGAGCCAGAGATCAAATTGCCAATATTCGCTGGATCATCAAAAAAGCAAGAGAGTTCCAGAAAAACATCTATTTCTGCTTTATTGACTATGCCAAAGCCTTCGACTGTGTGAATCACAATAAACTATGGAACATTCTGAAAGAGATGGGAATACCAGACCACCTGACCTGCCTCTTGAGAAACCTATATGCAGGTCAGGAAGCAACAGTTAGAACTGGACATGGAACAACAGACTGGTTCCAAATAAGAAAAGGAGTACATCAAGGCTGTATATTGTTCACCCTGCTTATTTAACTTCTATGCAGAGTACATCATGAGAACGCTGGGCTGGAAGAAGCCACAAGCTGGAATCAAGACTGCTGGGAAAAAATATCAATACCATCAGAATGCAGATGACACCACCCTTATGGCAGAAAGTGAAGAGGAACTAAAAAGCCTCTTGAGGAAGTGAAAGAGGAGAGTTGAAAAAGTTGGCTTAAAGCTTAAACATTCGGGAAAAACTAAAATCATGGCATCTGGTTCCTATCACTTTCATGGGAAATAGATGGGGAGACAGTGGAAACAGTGTCAGACTCTATTTTTGGGCTCCAAAATCACTGCAGATGGTGATTGCAGCCATGAATTAAAAGACACTTACTCCTTGGAAGAAATCTATGACCAACCTAGGACAGCATATTAAAAAGCAGAGACATTACTTTGCCAACAAAAGGTCCACCTGGTCAAGGCTATGGTTTTTTCCAAGTGGTCATGTATGATGTCAAGTTGGACTGGAAGAAATGCTAGAGCCGCCAAAAAAATTGTGTTTTTGAACTGTGGTGTTGGAGAAGACTCTTGAGAGTCCGTTGGACTGCAAGGAGATCCAACCAGTCCATCCTAAATGAGATCAGTCCTGGGTATTCATTGGAAGGACTGATGCTGAAGCTGAAACTCCAGTACTTTGGCCACCTCATGCGAAGAGTTGACTCGTTGGAAAAGACCCTGATGCTGGGAGGGACTGGGGGCAGGAGGAGAAGGGGACGACAGAGGAGAGATGGCTGGATGGCATCACCAACTCGATGGGCATGAGTTTGAGTGGACTCCGGGTGTTGGTGATGGACAGCGGGGCCTGGCGTGCTGTGATTCATGGGGTCGCAAAGAGTCAGACACGACTGAGCGACTGAACTGAACTGAACTGAAGGGAAATTGAAAGGATAATCTGAATAGCCTAAATGTTGGAATTTAACCCCATCAAAAAGTAGGATTTCAAGTAAAATTTATCTTGAAAGTGAAAGTGCCAGTCATTCAGTTGTTTCCAACTCTTTGTGACCCCATGGTCACAGGGCTGCAGAACAGGTCACTGTAGCTCATCAGACTCCTCAGTCCATGGAATTTCCAGGCAAGAATACTGGAGTGGGTTGCCATTTCATTCTCCAGGGGATCTTCCTGACTGAGAGATCAAACCCTGGTCTCCTGCACTTCAGGCATATCCGTGTAATTTATAAGGTGTTCCAAATATAATGACTTTTATTTTTTAATATAAAATATACTTTTTTTGAAAAGTCATTTTTTGTTTCCAAAAACCATTTCTTGCTGAAAACATCTAAAAGTTATTGGGCAAAAAGCAAAATAATAGCTACCTGGTAATTCTGAAAATGCTCAAAAAAGAGTGGATTGTGGAAGAGAGTTAATGCCTGAAGACTGGATTTCCCAGGTGGTCTAGTGGTTATGAATCTGCCTTCCAATGAAAGGGCCTGTGTTCAATCCCTGGTCTGGGAACTAAGATCCCACATACTGTGGAGTAAGCCTGTGCACTGCAACTGCTGAGCCTGTGTGTTCTAGAACACATGAGCTGTAATGAAAGAGTCCACATGCCACAAATAAGACCTGATATAGTCATAAGTAAATAATTGCATTTTTAAAAAAATCTTAAAGACTTGGTTGTGGTGGAGGAGGGGATTATTCTCTTTTACTCTTGCTTTTCTCTCAGGTGATCCCTGGTTGCAAAAGTACAAGCAGCCATGTGGTAATCACTAAGTTACCAAAAGAAATCCTATTTATTTTCTGGCTAGTTTACCCTGGAAAAGGGGTACCTGTCAGCAGGAGAGAACAGGAAGTACTCTGCAGAGAAGAGAAGAAGGACATTCCACAATTCTGTCTGTGGAACTGTACTAGTCCTGTCTCACTCCTGACCTGTACATCCACAGGCCAATTCAAAGCTGCATAGCAACATCTTTGGGAATTGAAATATGATTTAATATAACAGCCAGGTTAATACATGTGGGACACATTCACGGATCAACTTCCAAGCAGCATAGCAAAGTCTTGAAGACTAATATTGACATTTGAACCATCATCTATACCATTGGAAGGACTGATGCTGAAGCTGAAACTCCAACACTATGGCCATCTCATGCAAAGAGTTGACTCATTGGAAAAGGCCCTGATGCTGGGAGGGATTGGGGGCAGGAGGAGAAGGGGACGACAGAGGATGAGATGGTTGGATGGCATCACTGACTCGATGGACATGAATTTGAGTAAACTCCAGGCATTGGTGATGGACAGGGAAGCCTGGCATGCTGCGAATCATGGGGTCACAAAGAGTCAGACACGACTGAGCGATTGAACTGAACTGAACTATAGTAAATGAGATAGAATATGTGGTCAAAACTTACAGAACAAAACAAAACCAATGAGAGCAACATTCTCTAAAAGATTTTAGCAAGAATCAAAGTTTAGACAATATACATTTACGAATCAGGCTAAGAGCAGATCTCAATGATGGGAGCTCAGAGGTCAGAATTATCAAAGATTATAAAGCTTTATTAAATTATGTTTAAGGTAAATAAAAAACACACAAATTAATGGAAGATAAGAATTATAAAAAGAATCCAGAAGCAATTAAAAGCATGACAGTATAGTATCTTCTAAAAAATTAGATGAACTCGAGCAGGATGGAAATTTTGAGAGAAAAGTTATTAAACTGGTCTTTAGAAGTGGTCTAATCAGAAGAGTGGGGAAAAGATAAAAAATCAAAATCTTAGACTAAGAGTCTGTTGGGATAATAGCAGAAGGATAACACTAATGTCATGGAGTCACAGAGAGAATGGAAAAAAAAAATCTTGGGTAGAAAATATTATAAGATAATGGTTGAAAATGACACAAGTGAGTTAAAAGCATACATTTATATATTTACAGATGAAATAAAATTAATGAATTCCAAAGTAGACATATGTATTTACACACACACTTGTAAATAATATATATACAATGCAAGTTTTTATATACATATATATATATATGTATATATATATATATATATATGTAATGTGGGCTTCCCAAGTGGCACTACTGTTAAAATATCCACCTGTCAAGGCAGAAGACATGAGACACTGGGGTTCGATTCCTAGGTCGAGAAGATCCCCTGGAGAAGGAAATATCAACCCACGGCAGTATTCTTGCCTGGAGAACCCATGGACAGAAGAGTCTGGTGGGCTACAGTCCATGGGGTCACAAAAAGTCAGACACAGCTGAAGCAGCTTAGCACAGCACAGCCTATACATAACGTACACATACATTATACATGAGTATACATGTGTGTCTATGTACACACATCTTGAAAGCAGCTAGTGAAAGTGAGTGCTCAGTTATTTAGTCATGTCCCACTCTGTGCTCACTTTTGACCTGTAGCCCACCAGGCTCCTCTTTCTATGAGATTCTCCAGGCAAGAATACTGGAGTGGGTTGCCACTTCCTTCTCCATAGAAAAACTGACATATTACCTATTGATATAAAAAATTGGAATATTTGTGGATTTCTCATTAGAAATAATGGAAGCCAAAAGACAAGAATATCTTTAAAGTTCTGAAAGGAATAACTGTTAACACAGAATCCCATATGCAGAATTCCTTTCCAGAAAGAAAGGTAAATTAATGTTATTCTTGATGAAGGAAAACTAAGGAAGTGTATTGCCAATATAACTGCATTAACAAAATGTTAAAAAGCAGTTCTGTAGGCTGAAATGACATGATATCAAGGGGACACAATACTACAGGAATAGAAAAAGCAAAAAAAAAAAAAAAGTAACATCTGAGAAAATAAAAAAAGACTACTTTTGTACTCTCAAGTTATTTAAAAGTACCATTAAAGCAAAAATTATATAATTGCTATAAGAAGTAAGGATAGTTATATGTTTGAAGGTCTTCCACATTTTGCTTCAAGTTGCAAATGTTAACAATCAGCTCGACTGTAAAAGTTTTGATATGTGTATTGATGACCCGAGAGGAACCACTAAGAAAGAAGGAAAGGAGAGTGAAGGAAAGAAGGAAGATGGTAAAATGACAGATGCATACATATACAGATATGGACAAAAATTCAGTAGTTACAAAATAGAATGTTAAAAACACTGAAATAGATATTGCAAAAGAAGGCAGTGAAGGGGAAACTTGCTCAGTTGTGTCTGATTCATTGTGACCCCATGGACTATGCAGTCCGTGGAACTGTTCAGGCCAGGATATTGGAGTGGGTAGCCTTTCCCTTCTTCAGGGGATCTTCCCAACCCAGGGATCAAACCCAGTTCTCACACATTGCAGGTGGATTCCTTACCAGCTGAGCCACAAAGGAAGCCCAAGAACACTGCAATGGGTAGCCTAGCCATTTTGCAGGGGGTCTTTCCCACCCAGCAATCGAACCAGGCCCTCCTGCACCGCAGGCGGATTCTTTCCCAACTGAGCTATTAGGGAATCCCTTAAAGATGGCAAGGGAAGTGGAATAAAAGGAAAAAGTCACAGGAAATATATCAGAGGATAATGAAATATAATATTTAAATCCAACCTTATCAATATTAGGTTAAATATGAATAGAATAACCATGCCAGCTAAAAGTACAGATTGTAAAATTGTGTAAAAAGCAAACACCCAATAACTTGTTGTCTATTAGAATCCACTTTTAAAATAAAATGGTAGATGAATATGAAAAGATAAAAACTGTATTTCACAAAATATTTGATCAAAATAATGCTTTACTGGTGATAATAATATAATACAAAATATACTTTTTAATATTCAAAAAAAGGAACAACTTTAGGAATTGAAACACAGTAAATGAAAAAAAAAAAAACAGATCAATTTAGCAAGAAGATACAATGGTAGTAAATGCACATGCACCTTATATAGAACTTCAAAACACATGGAACAGAAACTAAGAGAAATGAAAGAAGAAATAGACAAATCCACATTTGTACTTGTAAGACTCCTACACTCCTGTGTGACTAACTTGTGAAAAAGCACAAAATCAGCCAGGACAGAGTAGACTTGTACAACATCAACAAGAGGACCTAATTGAAAAATGTAGACTGATCTCTCCAAAATGGCAGAAGATACAGTATTTTCAAACACACAAGAGCTTGTTCCAATAAAGATCATATTTTGTGTTACAATAGATACTTCCACATATTTTGTTTAAAAATAGAAATCACACAAATTATCTCTTACTATAATGAAATGGGAGAAAATGCCAATATAGGAAGATAACTGGAATATCTACAAATATTTGAAAATCAGAGATCACACCTCTAAAGAACCTGTATGTCAAAGAGGAAGTCATAAATAAAATTAGAAGAAACTTGAATTGAATGCAAAATAGCAAAATTTGTGGAATCCTGCTAATGTTTAATTTATGGCATTAAATATTTATATTAGAAGAGATCACCTCAAATTATCTTATATGTTTTTGTTTAATAAGCTAGAAAATGAAGGGCAAATTTAATCCAGAGAGAGTAGGAGAAAGGAAAAAGTAAATCTGAAAGAAAAAATCTATAAACTTGACAATAGGAACAAGAAACTCAATGGAACCAAAGCTAAAATTCATCAAACAGAACAGTAATATTGATAAAGTATAGGTAAACTGACAAAAATTTTAAAAACTAATGACAGAGTGAAAAATTAAAGACCTCAGAACATAGAAATTAAAGGATAAATTTGACAACCTTGATGATACTTAGTATTTCTTAAAGTTATGTTAGCAAAGCTTATTCAAGAATGAATAGATAAATGACTTCTACTATAACTATTATAATATACATTTATAATTTTAAAGCTTCAATGGAGAAAACTTAAGGCTCAGATGACTTAACTGGCAAGTTGTATCCCACATTTGTTGAACAAGTACCATGTCTGTACAAGCTTTTCAGAAATAGGAGAAAAAGAAACAATTTGTAACACAATTTTTAAAGTCAGTGTTTTATAATACTAAAATCAGAAAAATACAGTATAATTAACTGCAGAAAAGTATCATTCATGAAAAAACGGATGTTAAATTTATGAATGAAATTTTAACAAATTGAATCCAATAAAATATAAAAATAATCATGAACAAGTGTGGTTTATCATATGAATGCAAGTTTGAATCAACATTTGAAAACCATGAGTATAACTCAAAATGTGAACAGATTGAAGTAGACACATAGTATTATCTTAATTCAGTTCAGTCACTCAGTCATGTCTGACTCTACAACCTCATGGACCCCAGCATGCCAGGCTTCCCTAGCCATCACCAACTCCCAGAGCTTACTCAAACTCATGTCCATCGAGTCAGTGATGCCATCCAACCATCTTATCCTCTGTTGTTCCCTGCTCCTCCCGCCTTCGATATTTCCCAACATCAGAGTCTTTTCCAGTGAGTCAGTTTTTTGCATCAAGTGGCCAAAGTATTGAAGTTTCAGCATCAGTCCTTCCAATGAATATTCAGGACTGATTTCCTTTAGGATGGACTGGTTGGATCTCCTTGCAGTCCAAGAGACTCTCAAGGGTATTCTCCAACACCACAGTTGAAAAGCATCAATTCTTCAGCACCCAGCTTTCTTTACAATCCGGCTCTCACATCCATACATGACTACTGGAACAACCATAGTTTTGACTAGATCGACAGTAAAGAATCTGCCTGCAGTATGGGAGACCTGGGTTCAATCCCTTGGTTGGAAAGATTTCCTGAGGGAGGAAATGGCAACCTCCTCCAGTATTCTTGCCTGGAGAATCCCATGGACAGAGGAGCCTGGTGGGTTACAGCCCATGGAGTTGCAGATTTGGACATGACTGAGTGACTAAGCACATAGTTGATTTAAAATATATGTTTCAGGTATACAATATAGTGATTCACAAATATAGATTATACTCTATAGTTATTATAAAATATTGGCTATAGTCCCTAGCTATACAATATGTCCTTTATCTTATTTATTTTATAGATAATAGCTTGTACCTCTTAATCCCCTATACCTATCATGTCCCTCCCTGCTTCCCTGTCTCCACTGGTAACCACTAGTTTGTCCTCCATGGTCTTTCTTTCTTTTTTTTTTTTTTAATCTTCACTAGCTTGTTTTATTTTTTATATTCTGCATAATTCCATAAAGTGATTATTTATATACAACTCAAACCCCCCAAAAAACAAATAGACTGGTTAAAAAATGGGCAGAGAACTGATTAAAAAATGGGCAGATTAAAAAATAGGCATCTTTCCAAAGAAAATACACAGATGGCCAATAAGTACCTGCAAAGATGCTCAACATTACTAATCATAAGAGAGGTGCAAATCAAGACAACAGAGATATCATCTTACAATTGTCAAAATGGCTATCATTAAAAAGGATCACAAATACCAAATGTTGGCAAGGATGTGGAGAAAAGGGAACCCTTGTATACTGTTGGGAAAGAAAATTGGTGCAACCACTGTGGAAAATAGTATGGAGGTTCCCAAAGAAACTAAAACTAGAACTACCATGTGACTGAGAAAATCCACTCCTGGGTGTATATTTGAAGAGAATAAAAACACTATTACCAAAAAAAAAAAAAAAAAAAAAAAAAAAAAAAAACATGTAAGCATTGTTTACAATAGTCAAGATATAAAAGCAACCTATGTGCCCAACAAAACTGAATGAATGAAGAAAGTGTGGTAGATATATGCAATGGAATGCTATTTAACAATAAAAAGAATAAAAATTTTCTATTTGGAACAACATAGATGGATCTTGGAGGACATCATGCTTAAAGAAATAAGTCATACACAAAAAGACACATACTGTATGTTGATACATTCTCTGATATTTTTCATCAGTACTTTACAGTTTTCAACCTAGAGATCATACACAAATTCTGAGTTAAAGTCAATGTCCCAAACGTATTCAATGTTCAATGTAATCGCCAACCTGACATCTCAGGCAATAGAATTATGCTTCTCTCTTGACACTGATACTTTCCCTACTTCTATTACCTCCATGGCTATATCCTAGACATTTTATTACACAGATCTGCAGTTACTCCAATATTTCAAAGTGTCCCACATGTGAACTATGATTACCTACTTAGGTTACTTATCACCAATGATACTTCATTTTTTGCAATCTTTCAATTCCCTAGAACTTTCAATCAATCAGTTGATTTAACTGGGACTCTATATTGCCTGCCACCCTCCCTTCCCACATACCATCATACTTTCCTCCACCTTGCCCAACTGAAATTCATCATTATGCCTACTTCTAAAATTTTATTACTCTCTTTAACTGGGCTGAAATCCTAATGCTATTAAGTACAGATTCCTTTCTAATATGTGCCTCTACTCACAGAGCTAACTGTGGCAGGAGAAATCCATAGTACATAGTTGTCACAGATTTTCTATGTGTCAACTCAGTAATCATGAGCTTTGAGAATATTGCATAATATCCTAAAATAGACCCCTCCCATGTCCACATATAAATTCTTTGCACCTAGCATATGTAATTGTTGGGAAATTTTGGGTGAATTCTCCTCTCTGGCAAATCATTAATTAAGGGACTTCACCATATTCATCTTTGTTTATTTAAACTATTTTGAAAATATTAAGATATCTATCATTAATTTCTAAATGAAAAATAAATGTATTAATAGAAGGATACTTTCTATGAGTACAAAAAGGTCTAGAACTAAATCAATTAATTAAGACAGGAGTACACAATATTTAATGTACATTAGAATCACATGAGTGGTCTGTTAAAACAATTGCTGGGGCCCACTCTCAGAATTTTTTATTTATTTATTTATTTTTATTCTGTAAAGCTGCAGTTGGTTTTTAAGAACTTATATTTCTAACAAAGCCCTAGTGGATCATGATGCTGCTAGTTCATAGATCACATTTTGAGAATGTTTGATTTTACTGATTAATATACTGGTGGTAAAAACTACTATATTATAATGAAGTTACAGTAAAATTTTAAATAAATGGCTGTGTTAAAAACTTATTGTGGAGTTGATAATACCCTAAATCAGTTAAAATATGACACGCCTTATAAAAAATTCAATGGCTTCCCAACGGCCGTTAGAGGTAAAGAACCCATCCACCAATGTAAGAGAGGAAATGGGCGCAATTTTGATCCATGGGTTGGGAAGATCCCCTGGAGTAGGAAATGGCAACCCACTCCAGTATTTTTGCTTGTAGAATCCCAAGCACAGAGGAGCTGGCAGGCTAGTGTCCAAAAGGTCGCAAAGGGTCGGACAAGACTGAAGCAACTTAGCACAGTATAAGAAATGCAATCCATACATTCCTTAAAACATTTAAAGTTGGATGCTTCCAATCTCCTCTTTACCCATTAGCATTTTTCTTTTCAATTTTGCCATTATAACAAAAAGTAGAAAGTGTAATTAACACTATATGCTCTTCACATAGGTCATTCACTAATTATTAATATTTCAGTTTTGTTCACAGTTAATTTTTGCTATTCTTCTTTTTCTTTTTCTCTCATTTTCTCTCTCTGTACACATGAATACATCCACAAATATGTCTGCACCATATAAACACTCACACATACATAATACACTGATATATAATTTTTTGCAGAATAGGAAAGCAAATTTCAGACATTAAGATTACTAGGATGCTTCATTCTTAAATTTATTTGATATATATTTCCTAAGATAAAGAAATTTTTCATATATAAGCTCAAAAATGTGATGACAGCTGGAAAATCCAATATCGACACAGCAGTTTTTGTAAAATGCAGTTCATTTTCAAATTTCCCCAAGTGCTTCAATCACTTCTTGAAAATATCCAGTTAAAATCTTGGCAATAAATGTGAGGTTAATATTTCCACATAAAGAACCACTGTGACATTGAGACAATATAAATGAAGGCATCTTTCCCAACTTGTTGTAATTCAATACATTTCAAATTATTTAGTCTATATCATCCATTTTAATTTGGTCTCTTAAACTTATTAATGCTACATCTGAATTTGCTGTTGTTCAGTCACTTCAGCCATGTCTAACTCTTTGCAACGGCCATGGACTGTAACACTCCAGGCTCCCCTGGCCTTCATTGTCTCCCAGAGTTTGCTTACCTGCATGTCTATTGAGTCAATGATGCTACCTAACCATCTCATCATTTGCTGTGACCTTCTCCTTTCACCCATGCAATATTGTTTAGGGAGAGATAATATAATGAATGTTTCTTTTAATTATTTCTCATTATTGAGTGGTTAATGTGACAAGATGAGATTAAGAATACATGATACACATTAGTAGAGTAATAAAGTTGTGAATACCAGTCTATTGCCATGCTAAGACAAATTTCTCCCAAATGTGTTTGTTTTACATATTACCATAACTTTAAGAAGGACTTTATGCTCCAAAATGTTACTATAAAAAACTATTTCTTAAAAATATGCTATTATAGGTGAAACAAATAGTACATAAACCAGGAATTTAAATAATCATGCTTGGACGTTCCCTTGTAGTCCAGAGGTGAGGACTCTGTGCTTTCACTGCAGAAGGGCCAGGTTTAATCCCTGGTCAGGGAACTAAGATATCTCAAGCTGCACAGTGTGGCTATATATATATAAATTCTTGTTTATTTATTTATATACTGACTATGAAGTGACTAAGTAAATTATTGACTTTACTCTGGATATTTTGGACTGCCAAAATGTAAATGCCATAAGCTAAAATCACAGAAAAGGACATGTTTCTACTTTTACAAAGCATGAGTGATTCACTAATAGTTCCAACTCATGGGCTTACACCTGTTCATATTTTATGGAGAAATGGTCAATGATTAATCAAATTTTAACAGCTGTCATGCTACTGAAGAATGGTATGAAGAAGTGCAACAAAGCATACAAAATAGCCCCCCCAAAATATTTACTATGCACATTCCTGATAAAAAGAAACTTCTATTTTGACCTAACCATTTGATTTTAATATGTAACAAAGTCATATTCATCTAACATAGTCCATTAGAAGTTAACCTTCTTTAGAAAGCCACAATTCTTGGCCTTGTGATTAAAATAATTGATTTTTATAGAAAATTTGAAAGTGAAACTTTTAAAAAAGATGAACAAATGAGAAGCAAGTGCAATTCCAACAAACGCTAATACCTTTTGTCATTCTATGCATCCTTAAATTTAGGTAAGAAATTGCTTTTAATACAGTTTACCCTCCTTTTTAAATTAAATATTTCTCCTTTCTGTTAAAATTCCCGTAATATGTATGCTGAATTTTGTGTTTCCTTCATGGCACTTTTAATATTTACTATTATTTTTATTTTAATTGGTGTAAAACAGTGCTTCCTTGCTTTGTTTGTATATATTTTCATTGTTAATTAGGGTGAATATTGCATCATAGGTTTGTGACCTGATTATAACTCTTTTGCGAACTGGCTGTGTGCATGTAGCTTTTGCACATAATTATTATTATTGACTCAAGAATCCTTATATACAATAAAGTGGCCAGTTCATTTCTTTAAACATATCACCTATTTTATATGTCAAGTTGTTAACATTAACGTTTCATCTTCTATTCATGTTATATATATATATAATATATATATTATATATATATAGTTTTGTTATTAAATGTTTTACAGCCATATATAGTAATCTTTTAAAAATATTTGACATTTTATGCTTCAATACAAATAATAACATATATAAAATGAATATGTAAATATTTTGAAATGTCAGTTCAATGAACCAATGTTTTCAGTATTTGATGTGACAAAATCTTGTGTGGGCAAAAAGGATTTTGCTGGCTCTTGGGCAGGTTGTGGGGCGGGTAGGGGAAGGGGGAAGCAGCTGGCTTTATTCCAGCCACGAGTGAGGCTGGGGTCGGAGTGGTAGGCACTGCACCTCGGCCAGAGGCTGCTGCTGTAGCTGCTGCCCTCTTCCCCACCGCTGCTTCTCCAGTCCCCTCAGGGGTTACCCCTCTAGCTGCTGGGAACATGTGTGAGAGAGAAGGAGGGCAAAAAACTCCCACAGAGAGATCAAGCCCTGAGCCTTTAGAGTGGGAGCACTGACTCCAAGACCCTAGACTACCAGAAAACTAAGCCTAGGGAGTACCAAATAGTGAGAACCCACACAAAGGAAACCACTTGAATACAAGACCCAGCATCACCCAGCCACCAGTAGCACCCTGTGCAGGACACTTCATCTAAACAACAAACAGAACAAAGATACAAGCCCAATCATCAGCAGATCTCATTCAGCCTTGTCAATCAGAGGAAAAACAAACAAAAACTCACCACAAATCTCACTCTATACAAAGTGAAAAGAAAGTGAAGTCACTCATCCGTGTCCGACTTTGTGACCCCATGGACTGTAACCTACCAGGCTTCTCCATCCATGCAATTTTCCAGGCAAGAGTTCTGGAATGGGTTGACATTTCCTGCTCCAGGGTATCTTCCCAACACATGGTTAGAATCTGGGTCTCCCACATTGCGAGCAGATACTTTGCCCTCTGAGCCACCCAGAGAAGCCCAATACAAAACCTACACAAACCACTGGACCAAGCTTAAGGAAAGGAAAGGAAAGGGAACTCACTCAGTCATGCCCAACTCTTTGCAACCCCATAGACAGTAGCCTGCACCAAGCTCCTCCATCCATGGGATTTTCTACACAAGAATACTGGAGTGGGTTGCCGTTTCCTTCTCCAGGGAATCTTCCCAGCCCAGGGATGGAACCCAGGTCTCCCGCATTGTAGACAGACACTTTTACCATCTGAGCCACCAGGGAAACCACTGGACCAATCTTCAGTTCAGTTCAGTTCAGTCACTCAGTCGTGTCCGACTCTTTGCGACCCCATGATTCACAGCACACCAGGCCTCCCTGTCCATCACCAACTCCCGGAGTTTACTCAAACTCATGTCCATTGAGTCGGTGATGCCATCCAGCCATCTCATCCTCTGTCATCCCCTTCTCCTCCTGCCCCCAATCCCTCCCAGCATCAGGGTCTTTTCCAATGAGTAAACTCTTCGCATGAGGTTTAGGAGGGCATAAATCAAAAGGAGCAAAGAATTCAACCTTGAAGCTTGGGAAAAGGAGACCTTAAACACAATAAGTTAAAAAAATAAATAAATAATAACAAAAAGGGAGAGAAATATTACACAAACGAAGAAACAAACTAGAAATACAGAAGTTCAAATAAATGAAGAGGAAATAGGCAAACTACCTTAAAAATAATTCAGAATAATGATAGTAAAGATGATCAAAAACCTTGAAAGCAAAATGGAGAAAATTCAAGAATCAATTAACAAAGACCTAGAAGAATTAAAGAATAAACATACAGAGACAAACAACTCAATTAATGAAATTAAAAATACTCTAGAAGGAATCAATAACATAATATCTGAAGTAGAAGAATGAATCAGTGATCTGGGAGATAAAAATGGTGGAAATAACTTCTGAAGAGCAGAATAACATAAAAAGAATAAAAAGAACTGAAGACAGTCTCAGAGACCTCTGGGACAATATCATATGCAGCAACAATTGAATTATAGGGGTTCCAGAAGAAGAAGAGAAAAATAAATCACTTGAGAAAAATTTTGAAGGGATTATAGTTGAAAATTTCCCCAATGTGGAAAAGGAGATAATCAAGTCCAAGAGGCACAAAGAGTCCTATACAGGATAAACCCAAGGAGAAACACACCAAGACACATCCTAATCAAACTAACAAGGACTAGATGCAAAGAAAGAATATTAAAAGTAGCAAGGGAGAAGCAACAAGTAATATTCAAATAAATTTTGATATGGTTAACAACTGATCTTTCAGCAGAAACTCCACAGGCCAGATGGAATGGCAGATATATTTAAAGTGCAGAAATGGAAGAATCTATAACCAAGATTACTGTACTCAACAAGGATCTCATTCAAAATTGATGGAGAAAAAGAAAAAGATTTTCAGACAAGCAAAAGTTAAGAGAATTCAGTACCACCAAACCAGCTTTACAACAAATGTTAAAGGGACTTATATAGTCAAGAAATACAAGAAAAGAAAAATAATCTCCAAAATCAACCCCAAACAACTAAGAAAATGGCAGTAGGAAAATATATATCAATACTTACTTTAAACGTAAATGGAATAAATGCTTCAACCAAAAGACACGGACTGGCCGAATGGATACAAAAACAGGATCCAAATATATGGCTGTCTACAGGAAACCCACTTCAGACCTAAAGACACTTATAGACTGAAAGTGAGAAGAAGGAAAACTACATTCCATGCAAATGGGAAGCAAAAGAAAGCTGGAATAACAATATTCATATCAGACAAAATAGACCTTAAAATAAAGATTACATGAGATAAGGAAGGACACTACATAATGATCAAGGATCAATCCAAGAGGAAGACATAACAATTGTAAATATCTATGCACCCAACATAGGAGAACCTCAATACATAAGACAAACACTAGCAGACATAAAAGCAGAAATTAACAGTAACACAATAATAGTAGGAGACTTTAACATGCCACTTACACCAATGGACAGATCACCAAAGCAGAAAATTAATAAGGAAACACGAGTCTTAAATGATACATTAGATGAGATGGATCTCATAGATATCTTCAGAATATTCCATCCAAATGCAGAAAAATACACCTTCTTCTCAAGTGCATGTAGAAAATTCTCCAGGATGGACCACATCTTTGGTCACAAATCAAACTTCAGTAAATTTAAGAAAATTGAAATTGTATCAAGCATCTTCTCGGACCACAACTCTATGAGACTATATATCAATTACAAGAAAAACTGTAAGAAACACAGACGCATGGAGATTAAACAACACTTTTCTAAATAACCAACAGGTTACTGAAGAAATCAAATGAGAAATTAAAAAAATTTCTCGAAACAAATGACAATGAAAACACGAGAACTCAAAACCTATGTGATTCACTGAAAGCAGTTTTAAGAGGGAAGTTTATGGGAATACAATCCTACCTCAGGAAACAAGAAAAACATTGAATAGACAACCTAATTTTACACTTAAAACAACTTGAAAAAGAAGAACCAAAAAAAGACCAAAATTAATAGAAGGAAAGTAATCATAGAGATCCGAGCAGAAATAGATGAAAAAGAAATTAAAAAACAATAGTAAATATTAATACAACTAAAAGCTAGCTCTTTGAGATGATAAACAAAATTGACAAACCTTTAGCCAGATTCATCAAGAAAAAAAAAGAGAAGAAACAAATCAACAACATTAGAAATGAAGCAGGAAAGTTTACAACAGACAATGCAGAAATGCAAGCATTATGAGACTATTATGAACAACTTATGGCAATAAAATGGACAACCTGGACGAAATGGACAGATTCTTAGAAATGTTCAATTCTCCAAGATTAAACCAAGAAGAAATAGAAATTATGAACAAACCAATTAGAAGCACCAAAATTGAGGCTGTGATCAATAATCTCCTCAAAAACAAACAAACAAACAAAAAATAAACCCAGAACCAGATGGCTTCACAGAAGAATTCTATCAAACATATAGAGAAGAGCTAATGCCTATCCTTCTAAAAATCTTTCATAAAACTGCAGGGGAAGGAATATTTCCAAACTCATTCTACAAGGCCAACATCACTCTGATACCAAAACCAGACAAAGGCAACACCAAGAAAAGAAAACTATAGTCCAATATCACTGATAAACATAGATTAAAAATCCTCAACAAAATTTTAGGAAACAGAATTCAGCAACACATCAAAAAGCTCATACAACATGATCAAGATGGGTTTATTCCAGGAATGCAAGGATTCTTCAATATATGCAAAGCAATCAATGTGATACACCATTTTAACAAATTGAAAGATAAAAACCATATGATAATCTCAATAGATGCACAAAAAGCCTTTGACAAAATGCAATAGCCATTTATGATTAAAACTCTTCAAAAAATGGGCATAGAAGGAACCTTCCTCCACATAGTAAAGGCCATATATAATAACCTACAGTAAATATTATTCTCAGTGGTGAAAAACTGAAAACATTCCCCCTAAGATCAGGAACAAGTGTGTCCACTTTGACCACTATTATTCAGCATAGTTTTTGAAGTCCTAACCATAGCAATCAGAGAAGAAAAAGAAATAAAAAGAATCCACGTTGGAAAAGAAGAGGTAAAGCACTCACTGTTTGCAGATGACATAACACTATACATAGAAAACCCTAAAGATAGCACAAGAAAATTACTAGAGCTAATCCATGAACTTAACAAAGTTGCAAGATATAAAATCAATACACAGAAATCACTTACTTTTCTATATACTAGCAATGAAAAATCAGAAAGAGCAATTAAGGAATCTATCCCATCCACCAATTGCAACAAAAAGCATTAAATATCTAGGAATAAGCTTATGTAAGGAGATGGAACAACTGTATACAGAAAATTATAAGACACTACTGAAAGAAATCAAAGATGACATAAACAGATGGACAGATATTCCATATTCCTGGGTAGGAAGAATCAATACTGTGAAAGTGACTATACTGCCAGATGCAATCTACAGATTCCTATCAAACCATGATAGGAATAATCAATATCCTATCAATATCAATAATGTGATTCCTATCAAATTACCAATGGCATTTTACACAGAAGTAGAACAAAAAATTTCACAATTCATATGGAAACACAAAAGACCCCAAATATCCAAAGCAGTCTTGAGAAAGAAGAATGGAGCTGGAGGAATCAACCTTCCTGACTTCAGATTATACTACAAAGCTAGAGTCATCATGATAGCATGGTGCTGGCATGAAAACAGAAATATAGAAAAATAGAACAAGATAGAAAGCCCAGAAATAAACCTATGAACCTATGGTACCTTAATTTTGACAAAGGAAGCAAGAATATACAATAGGACAAAGACAGCCTTTTCAATAAATGGTACTGGGAAAACTGGACAGCTACATGTAAAAGAATGAAATTATAACATTTCCTAACACTATCAGTTCAGTTCAGTTCAGTTTTTCAGTCGTGTACGACTCTTTGCGACCCCATGAATCGCAGCACGCCAGGCCTCCCTGTCCATCACAAACTCCCAGAGTTTACTCAAACTCATGTCCATTGAGTCGGTGATGCCATCCAGCCATCTCATCCTCTGTCGTCCCCTTCTCCTCCTGCCCCCAATCCCTCCCAGCATCAGGGTCTTTTCCAATGAGTCAACTCTTCGCATGAGGTGGCCAAAGTACTGGAGTTTCAGCTTCAGCATCAGTCTTCCCAATGAACAACCAGGACTAATCTCCCTCAAGATGGACTGGTTGGATCTCCTTGAAGTCCAAGGGTCTCTCAAGAGTCTTCTCCAACACCACAGTTCAAAAGCATCAATTTTTCAGCGCTCAGCTTTCTTCACAGTCCAACTCTCACATCCATACATGACCACTGGAAAAACCATAGCCTTGACCAGGTGGACCTTTGTTGGCAAAGTAATGTCTCTGCTTTTTAATATGCTATCTAGGTTGGTCATCACTTTCCTTCCAAGGAGTAAGTGTCTTTTAATTTCATGGCTGCAGTCACCATACGCCGTGATTTTGCAGCCCCAAAAAATAAAGTCTTGACACTGTTTCCACTGTCTCCCCATCTATTTCCCATGAGGTGATGGGACCAGATGCCATGATCTTAGTTTTCTGAATGTTAAGCTTTAAGCCAACATTCCCACTCTCCTCCTTCACTTTCATCAAGAGGCTTTTTAGTTCCTCATCATTTTCTGCCATAAGGGTGGTGCCACAAAGGTAAACTCAAAATGGATTAAAGACCTAAATGTAAGACCAGAAACTATAAAACTCTTAGAGGAAAACATAAGCAGAACACTCGATGATGTAAATCAAAGCAAGATCCTCCATGACCCACCTCCCAAAGTAATGAAAATAAAAACAAAAGTAAACAAGTGGGACCTTATTAAACTTAAAAGCTTTTGCATAGCAAGAGAAACTATAAGCAAGGTGAAAAGATCGCCCTCAGAATGGGAGAAAATAATAGCAAATGAAACAACTGACAAGGGATTCTTTTCCAAAATATACAAGCAGAATATACAACTCAATGCCAGAAAAAAAAACAACCCAATCAAAAAGTGGGAAAAAGACCTGAACAGACATTTCTCCAAGGAAGACATATAGATGGCTAACAAACACATGAAAAAATGCTCAACATCACTTATTAATAGAGAAAGGCAAATCAAAACTACAATGACATATCACCTCACACTGGTCAGAATGGCCATCATCAAAAAAATTCACACAACAAATGCTGGAGAGAATGTGGAGCAAGGGAACACTGTCGACCTGTTGGTGGGAATGTAAATTGATATAGCTACTATGGAAGACAGTATGGAGATTCCTTTAAAAAAAATTCAGAATAAAACCACCATGTGACCCAACAATCCCACTCCTAGGCATATATGCAGAGGAAACCAAAATTGAAATAGACACACATATCCCATTGTTCATTGCAGTGCTATTTACAGAAATTAGAACATGGAAGCAACCAAATGCACGTTGACAGATGAGTGGATAAAGAATTTGTGGTACATATACACAAAGAAATATTACTCAGCCATAAAAAGGAAGGCATTTGAGTTCGTTCTGATGAGGTGGATGAACCTAGAACCTATTATTCAGAGTGAAGTGAATCAGAAAGAAAAATATAAATATATTCTAATGGCTGCATGGTGCGGGAAAGATTGTGAGGACATACCCCATGTCCAAGGGCAGAGAAGCCCCAGCAAGATGATAGGCGCTGGAGCAGCTGCTGTGCAGGGCAGAAAGATATGTCACTGAACGATGAATTCCCCAGGTCTGTAGATGCCCAATATGCTACTGGAGATCAGTTGAGAAATAACACCAGAAAGAATGAAGTGACGGAGCCACAGCAAAAACAACACCCAGTTGTGGATGTGACTGGTGATAGAAGTAAAGCCAATGCTGTAAAGAGCAATACTGCATAGGAACCTGGAGTGTTAGGTCCATGAATCAAGGCAAATTGGAAGTGATAAAAGAGGAGATGCAACCTCAAAAATGATAGAATGATCTCTGTTCATTCCAAAGGCAAACCATTCAATATAACAGTAATGCAAATCTATGCCCAGACAAGTAATGCTGAAGAAGCTGAAGTTGAACAGTTCTATAAAGACCTACAGGAACTTCAAGTTCTAACACCTATAAAAATGTCCTTTTCATTATATGAGCCTGAAATGCAAAAGTAGGAAGTCAAGAAACACTTGGTATAAGAGGCAAATTTGGCCTTGGAGTACAGAATGAAGCAGGGCAAAGGCTAACAGAGTTTTGCCAAGAGAACACACTGGTCATAGCAACCACCATCTTCCAAAACACAAGAGAAAACTCTATACGTGGATATCACCAGATAGTCAATACCGAAATCAGATTGATTATATTCTTTGCAGCCAAAGATGGAGAAGCTCTATACAGACAGTAAAAACTAGACCAGGAGTTGACTGTGGTTCAGATCATGAACTCCTTATTGCCAAATTCAGACTTAAATATAAGAAAGTAGGGAAAGCCTCTAGACCATTCAGGTATGACCTGAATCAAATCCCTTACAATTATATAGTGGAAGTGACAAATATATTCAAGGGATTATATCTGATAGAATACCTGAAGAACTATGGACTGAGGTTTGTGGAATTGTACAGGAGGCAGGGATCAAGACCATCCCCAAGGAAAAGAAATGCAAAAAGGCCAAATGGTTGCCTGAAGAGGCCTAACAAATAGCTGTGAAGAAAAGAGAAGCAAAAGGCAAAGGAGAAAAGGAATGATATGCCCAATTGAATACAGAGTTCCAAAGAATAGCAAGCAGAGATAAGAAAGTCTTCCTCAGTGACCAATGTAAAGAAATAGAGGAAAACAATAGAATGGGAAAGACTAGAGATCTCTTCAAGAAAATTAAACATGCCAAGGGAACATTTCATGCAAAGATGGACTCAATAAAGGACAGAAATGTTATGGACCTAACACAAGTAGAAGATAATAAGAAGAGGTGTCAAGAACAGAGAAGAACTATACAAAAAAATATCTTCATGATGGTGTGATCACTCAACTACAGCCAGATATCCTGGAATTTGAATTCAAATGGGCCTTAAGAAGCATGTCTACGAACAAAGCTAGTGGAAGTGGTGGAATTCGTTGCCAGCAAATTTTGAAAACTCAGCAGTGGTCACGGAACTGGAAAAGGTCAGTTTTCATTTCAATCACAAAGAAGGCAATGTCAAAGAATGCTCATACTACTGCACAATTGCACTCATCTCACACACTAGTAATGCACAAAATTCTCCAAGCCAGGCTTCAACAGTACATGAGCCATGAACTTCCAGATGTTCAACCTAGATTTAGAAAAGGCAGAGGAACCAAAGATCAAATTGCCAACATCTGCTGGATCATAGAAAAAGCAAGAGAGTTTCAGAATAATATCTACTTCTGCTTTACTGACTATGCTAAAGCCTTTGACTCTGTGGACCACAACAAACTCTGAAAAATTCTTAAAAGAGAAGGGAATACCAGACCACCTGACCTGTCTCTTGAGAAATCTGTATGCAAGTCAGGAAGCAACAGTTACAACTGGACATGGAACAACAAACTGGCTCCAACCCAGGAAAGGAGTACATCAAGGCTGTATATTGTCACCCTGCTTATTTAACTTTTATGCAGAGGGCATCATGAGAAACACTGGGCTGGATGAAACACTAGCTGGAATCAAGATTTCAGGAGAAATATCAACAACCTCAGATATACAGATGACACCACTTTTATGGCAAAAAGCAAAGTAGAATTAAAGATCCTCTTGATGAAAGAAAAGAGGAGAGTGAAAAAGTTGGCTTAAAACTCAACATTCAGAAAACTAAGATCACGGCATCTGGTTCCATTACTTCATGGCAAATAGATGGCGAAACAGTGAAAACAGTGACAGACTTTATTTTTGGGGGCTCCAATATCACTGCAGATGGTGATTGCAGCCATTAAATTAAAAGACTCTTGTTCCTTGGAAGAAAAGTTATGACCAACCTAGACAGCATATTAAAAAGCAAAGACATTACTTTGCCAACAAAGGTCCACCTAGTCAAAGCTATGGTTTTTCCAGTAGTCATCTGTGGATGTGAGAGTTGGACAAAAAGAAAGGTCAGTGCTGAAGAATTGATGCCTTTGAATTGTGGTTTTGGAGAAGACTCTTGAGAGTCCCTTGGGCTGCAAGCAGATCCAACCAGTCCATTCTAAAGTAAATCGATCCTGAATATCCATTGCAAGGACTGATGTTGAAGGTGAAATTCCAATACTTTGGCCACCTGATGGAACTAACTGACTCGTTGGAAAAGATCCTGATGCTTTGAAAGATTGAAGGTTGGAGGAGAAAGGGACTACAGAGCATGAGATAGTTGGATATCATCACCTACTCAATGGACATGAGTTTGAGTACAGTCCAGGAGTTAGTGACAGACAAGGAGGCCTGGAGTACTGCAGTCTATGGGGTTGCAAATAGTCAGTCCCTACTGAGCAACTGAAGTTAACTGAACACATAATAGGGAATCTAGAATAATGGTACTGAAGAACTTATTTACAGTGCAGCAGTGGAGAAAGAGACATAGAGAATATGCTTATGGACATGGGGAGTGGGAAGGGGAGGGTGAGACGTGTAGAAAGAGTAACATGGAAACCTACATTGCTGTATGTAATATAGGTAGCTATAGGAAAAGGAGTATGTCAAGGCTGTATATTGTCACCCTGCTTATTTAACTTATATGCAGAGTACATCATGAGAAACGCTGGGCTGGAGGAAGCACAAGCTGGAATCAAGATTTCCGGGAGAAATATCAACAACCTCAGATATGCAGATGACACCACCCTTATGTCAGAGAGTGATGAGGAACTAAAAAGCCTCTTGATGAAAGTGAAGGAGGAGAGTGAAAAGTTGGCTTAAAGCTTAACATTCAGAAAACTAAAATCATGGCATCTGGTCCCATCACCTCATGGGAAATAGATGGGGAGACAGTGGAAACAGTGTCAGACACTATTTTTTTGGGCTCCAACATCACTGCAGATGGTGACTGCAGCCATGAAATTAAAAGATGCTTACTCACTGGAAGGAAAGTGATGACCAACCTAGATAGCATATTAAAAAGCAGAGACATTACTTTGCCAACAAAGGTCCACCTGGTCAAGGCTATGGTTTTTCCAGTGGTCATGTATGGATGTGAGAGTTGGACTGTGAAGAAAGCTGAGCGCTGAAAAATTGATGCTTTTGAACTGTGGTGTTGGAGAAGACTCTTGAGAGACCCTTGGACTTCAAGGAGATCCAACCAGTCCATCTTGAAGGAGATCAGTCCTGGTTGTTCATTGGGAAGACTGATGCTGAAGCTGAAACTCCAGTACTTTGGTGACCTCATGTGAAGAGTTGACTCATTGGAAAAGACCCTGATGCTGGGAGGGATTGGGGGCAGGAGGAGAAGGGGACGACAGAGGATGAGATGGCTGGATGGCATCACCGACTCAATGGACATGAGTTTGAGTAAACTCTGGGAGTTTGTGATGGACAGGGAGGCCTGACATGCTGCGATTCATGGGGCAAAGAGTCGGAAACGACAGAGAGACTGAACTGAAATGAATGGTAATTTGCTATATGGCTTAGGAAACTCAAACAGGATCTCTGTATTAGCCTAGAATGGTGGGAAGATGAGAGAGGTGGGAGAGAGATATATCCCTCCCAAAAGGGAGGGGATATGTATATACCTGTGGCTGACTGGTGTTGAGGTTTGACAGTAAACAACAAAATTATGTAATGCATTTACCCTTCAATTAAAAGTTACTGAGGAAAAAAAGAATTTTGTTGCGTATACAAGATACAGCAATTAATTAAAATTAAATTGATTATGAAATTTTCATTAATGCACTCAGATTCTACACTTTAAACAACTTGGAAGAATCTGTCACCTGTCAACTTACATTGGTTGTTAAAGAAAAATATCCCTGGTTGTATAAAAATACTATTAAAATACTTTTTCTCAGCTACTTATCTGAGAATATTTTTTATCTGCTTCAACCAACACAACATATAAGAAGCTGAATGAAGAAACAAATATGATATTCCAGCCATAATATGTGAAGTCAGGCTGTAATCATAACTACTGTAAGGTAAAACAATTCAAATTGTCTCAATAATTGTTGTTGTTTTGGCACACATTATTGTTTTTCTATAAAAGTATAATACTCATATTAACATGTAAGAGATTTAACTTTTCACAAATTTTAATGATATTTTGATATTTCAATTTTAATTTATGACAAAAACATTTATAATTATAATCAGCATAAGTTAAATCTTTGAAGGAATAGTAATTTGAGAAAAATATATTTTTAAAGTAGAATGAAATTATTTGCCTTATGTCTGCCTTCTAATTGATTGTTTTAATTTTGATCTAAAATTACTTTTATTTTACTTTTGTTCTTATCAAGATATTTTTCCTGGATTTGGAATTCCATTAAGTAATATGTTTTATTTCCTACAAGAATGGCATTATTCTTTTTTTTCTAGTTTTGTTTCAAATAAACTGCTGTTTATTGATGAAACTGTATTTTTCCTTTTTTTTTAATAATATTAATTTTTCTCTTTTCCTTTTTTTCCAACAGAAGATATATTATATTTGCCAGTGGAAATTTATTTTTATTTCTATTTTCTTGTGTTTACAGTGATTAGCATGGTCTGGAAAAACAACTTTAAGAGATCTGGAAATGCTTCATCTAGGACACTTTCAAATACATGATATAGGCATGTAATGTCCATATTTAAAAGTGAAATAATATATGGTATAGTGTATATGTTTATGTGTATATGAATATTTTATATGACTTTTTATTCTGAAATTTCAATTTTTTCTGTATTTAATTTTTTCTTCTTAATTTACTTTCTTTCTTCTAGATTTTCTGAGATATGATTGACATATTGCACTTTATAATTCACAGATTTGATGTACATACATCATGAAATTTTTACCACAATAATTTGGTGACCATCTATCATCTCATACAGACACAAAATTTTCAAAAACAATTTTTTTTCCTTGTACTGAGAACATTTAGGATTTACTATTTTAGCAACTTTGATATATAACATAAGCAATGGTAATTATATTTATATGCTGTACACTGCTTCTTAGTACTTATTTTTCTTATAACTGGGAATTTGTACATTTTGACCACTTTCATCCAATTGCCATTACCCCTACACCCCCCATCCGGTAGGCACAAATCTAACCTTTTTTATCTGAGTTTGTCTATTTGTTGAATTTATCTACAATGCTATATTAGTTCCTGGGCAACATAGTGATCTGATATCTCTATACATTACAAAATGATCACCACAATAACTCTAGTTACCATCTGTCACCATACAAAAATATCTTATTATTAGCTGTATTTCCCAAGCTGTCATTTTTATCCCTAAGACTCATTTATTTTAAAAGTGGAAATATGTACCTCTTAATCTCCCTGACCTTTCTCACTCATCTCCAAACTCCTTTCCTTTCTGGCAAACACTTGTTTGTTCTTTGTATGCATGACTCTGTTTCTTTGTAGTTATGTATATTCATTTGTTTTGCTTTCTGGATTTCATTATTTTAAAAATTGTTTCACCTATATCTTTCATTTTGATGAAGTTATATATCCTATCTTTTTTTTCAATGATTGATACAGACTTTACAACATATAAAATTTATCATTTACTTTATATTATATCATAATCTAAAATTCTTTGATACCTTTATGCACTTTCTGAAAGATTCTAGTAATTTATAGTTTCATTTGCTCCTTCTTTATGTGTATTCTTTTTTTTTTTTTTAAGACAAAACCCTTCTTGCGTCTTAGACCCTCTCTAACAGAACTCTTTCCCTCTCTCTGAAGCTTAGCCCTTAAAATTACTTTTCTTGAAAATTTGCTGATAGAAATATTTTTTTATTGTGGTTTCTCCTGAAATATCTTAAGACTTTTATTTTTTCTAGAACTTTAAGATGCCAGTTAATTTCTTTCAACATATTGCTTACATTGTGTTCATCTTATTCTTGAGGCTTACCTTGTTGATACCTTGTTGAGTGAGATCATTCAATCTACCTGATATTGTTTTATCTCTTTTGCCTTTTTTTCTTGTGTTTGAGATTGTTTCTTATTAATTTTTGTACTTCTTCTTTGGTGTATTTGAATTATATTCTATATTGTATATTTTATTCATCTTACTTGCCATTCTTCAGATATCTTCAATATGTAGATTGCTGACTATTTGCTAAATCTGTTGACATTTAATATTGTTCTATTTCTTTCAGGCATTCTAATTGATCAATTATTTTTACAAATATATAGAATGAGAACATATTTTTATAATTAGTGTTTGATATTTCTGATCTTTGCTTCTTTATTTCAGATATTCATGTTATATACTACTACTTCCTCATGGTTGATTGTTTTAAATCTATATTTGGTTATTTTGCTTCTTCTTTTTTTTTCCTTAACTCTCAGTTTTGACCACTTTGCTTGAAAAATTATTTACAAAAATAATCTATGGTCTAATATTAAGATACTTCCCTCCAGATTATTCTAGTACTCTGCTCAGTACTTTGGTGTATTATATTTATAACCTAAGATATTAAAATTGTTTTAATCACAGTAGCTATGTATGTCTGAGAGGGAATTCTACATAATAAGATATAACTTTGTTTTTGTTACTTACATAATAGATTTAGCTGTTTTGAGTGGAAACCTTTTACCAGAATGATATAGCTTTCCACCAATATTCCTCCCTATACAGCATTTTCAATCCTGGTAACTATTTTTGATAAATAGAAAATTTTAACAGCTGGAGGTAGTCATCACTATATTCATTCCAAGGCTTGTCATCATTCTGAGAAACGGTGCCTTTCATATAATTTAACTGGTCAGCATGCTGTACTGTCAGGGTCATGACTTCTCTAATTTCCAACTTATTCAACCATGACTATATCTTTGATCTTAATATCATCTAGAATTCCTTTTCTGTCTACTGCTACTGTCTACTGTCTACTGTTTACCATTTACAAATTCAAATATTGCTCATATCTTTGAATTAAAAAATAAAGAGCATGATTTTCACAATGAATGCAATTTCTAAATGGTATATAACTCTTTAGAGTGAGTGTTCTCTATTATACCTAACTTTAAAGAAAATATAATTTACATAATTTTATATATTTGATTAAAAAAGTAGGTAGATAAAAGATGAGTTTGAAGTATCTTATTATAATAGCATACATTTTGAGTGAATAGTTTTGTTTTCAGGAATAAAGTTTTGATATATTGATTTACTTCTTAAAAGTATAAGACAAGAGTGTAGTTTGAGAATAATTACTGAAAGTGGTATAGAGCAAAAATGCAAATAACTTTCTAGTAAAAGAACACTTAATTTTTGATGAACATAAAAATGATGAAGCTATTGAATGAAAAAAAAATGCACAACCTAATAGCTGAGAATTATGTTTTATTTGACAGACAAAACTGAGGACTTAAGCCCAGGACACAGCCTCTCAGATAGCTCTGAGGGATTGCTTTGAAGAGGTAAGGGAGGTGTCGGGATATATAAGGGTTTTGCAACAAGGATCAGAAACATTAAAAAAAATATATACTGTTAATTAAAGAAAAATAGATACCTTAATTTAATGAATTTAGTGCTTTTCTACATATGGGAAGATGCAAGAGTCTGTAATCATTGAAATCATCCCTTTGACAAGCACCTCAGCTCTCTGGACCAGTTAGCCTGTATTTTCCTCTGCTGAGTTCTCCTCTGAGCAAAACTTTGTAGGTGGCTGCAATGGATAAGGGCTTGTCAGTGGGCAGCCCATTTGTCTCACCCAGAGTTCCCTCAGAGCTTACCATCATGGGTGGCTGTGGTGGTGACTTGATGGCTAAAATATCTTTTGTTTACTGATAACATTTCTCATTCACAAAGGAAAGTAAAAGTATATATATATATATATATATATATATATATATATATATATATGTTTTTACTTTGGAATGAACAATACTGTGTTTCTTTTTTAAATTGATAAAAATATACTAAAATTAAAATATTTTGAGTTTAGGGAACAGTTACTTTCATTTATTTAGATATCATTTCATAAACATAGAATATATAAAATATGGAATATTTTGGATAAAAAGATAAAATTTAGTTTTAAATATGGAGAAATGTATGTATGCTCTGCAACCAAGAAATGCTACTTATTTTCATCTATACATATGAAGTTTCAGCCCCTGGTTATTTGTATTCTCATCTGAAAATGTCCTTCACGTTTTTTTTTTTTTTTTTTCATTTATTTTTATTAGTTGGAGGCACTGGGAAGACCCAGAGGGATCGGGTAGAGAGGGAGGTGGGAGGGGGAGATCAGGATGGGGAATACATGTAAATCCATGGCTGATTCATGTCAATGTATGAAAATGTCCTTCACTTTTGTGCCTCAGTCATAATAACTTACAACACAGCAAGCTATTGCTAGTCTCAAGGCATTTGTATTACATATTCTGATAAATATCTCTCCTCTGGACTCTTTTTATGAAATGATATTTTAAATTAAGTGTATTTATTTTTAATTGAAAGATAATTGCTTTACAATATCGTGTTGTTTTCTGCAAAACATCAACATGAATCAGCCATAGGGAGAATCAGCTATCTCTCCACCCTCTTGAAACTCCCTCCTACCTCTTTCCCCATCCCACCCCCCTATGTTGTTACAGAGCCCCCCAGTTTGAGTTCCCTGAGTCCTACAGCACATTTCCATTGGATATCTATTTTACATATGATAGTTTATACGTTATTCCGGCCTTACATCCAACCCTCTCCTTCCTTTCCTCCCCCAGTGTTCATAAGTCTATCCTCTATGTCTGTGCCTCCATTGCTGCTCTGAAAATTTATATTATTAAAACTTTATTTAAATATGACTTCCTTTGTTATGGTTCACTGATTCCCAAATCTAAATGACCTCTGTCTACCAAGCCTTCATAGTATCTTAACTGCCATGACAATATATTTGTGTGTTCGTATGCATGCTGTGCCGTGCTTCAGTTGTGTCTGCCTCTTTGTTACTCCATGGACTGTAGCCCTCCAGACTCCTCTGTCCATGGGATTTTTCCCAGCAAGAATACTGGAATGGGTTGCCATGCTCCTCTCCAGGGATCTTCCCTACCTAGGAATCGAACCCACATCTCCTACATCTCCTGCATTGTAAGTAGATTTTTTACTACTGCATGTGCTATGCCATTTTTAGTCGCTCAATTGTGCCTGACTCTTTGTGACCCTACAGATTGTAACCCACCAGGTTCCTCTGTCCATAGGGATTCTGCAGGCAAAACTACTGGAGTGGGGTGCTGCGCTCTCCTCCAGATAACTACAGCATACATCTATGTAAATGTGATCAGTCTAATTTATTACAGTGTTTTTCTATCCCATATAAAATTTAAAAATAAAGCAGTCAATAAAGTGTTACATAATAAAGAATTTTTAGATAAAACATATACATTGCTATATTATTTTAATAAAAATTAAAAACTATTCTCAATATATTACAGGGAATATTCTCCAGAACAGATTATGTTAGGTCACCAAACAACTCTTAACAAGTTTAAGATTTAAATCATAGCCAAAACATTTTTAGACTGCAATGGTAGTTAAAATCAATAACAGGAAGAAAACTGAAAAATTCACAAACTAGACAACTATAAGCTTCCCTCTTTTGTGTCATCTATTACATTTTGTGTTTCTATTTTTTATAGTGATAAACATCTACAGTGAGACAAAAATGGAAGATTTCACAAATCTCACTTTGTATTTTAAGGGACTAAAAGCAAAACACTAAACTAAGCCTAAGGTTAGCAGAAAGAAGAAAACAACAAAGGTTAGAGCAGAAATAAAGAGACTAGAAAGACAATATGAAAAAAATAAACAAAAATAAGGGCTTTTTTTTTTTAAGTTGGCAAATATTTAGCTAGACTAATTAAGGAATATAGAAGACTGAAACAAATAAATCAGAAATGAAAGGTGAAAGGTGAGCCATTACAGCTAATTCCACTGAAATACAAAGACTCATGAGGCTACTATGAATAATTTTGTTTTCCATTAAGCAACAAAAACCATGGTAAGAAACTGTAGTAATAGCAATATGCACTTGAATTCATTATTTTTCAATGGTGTATAAAGATTTTAGATCTGTTCATTAAAAGTAAAATATAACTCAACAGTAAGGACTGTGAATGTTGCTACTGGGATTATTTGGTGATAGTATTTGGTAAATAAAATCATTTTTTGTTTCAAGAAGAATCTATTTCTAACATTTTGGGCTTAAAAACATTTTTTTTTCAAATATCTGAGTAGTCGGATTAAAACTGATGCATAGAGAAGCACCAGACATCAAGAGGTGTTAAACTGTCTTTGACTATTTTTTTTTTTATTCTAAAAATGAAACACAGTACATTATGTACTTCACAAATGAGTGATTTTCCTTAGGTATTTAAGACTAACAGCTAATGTTTTACTACACAAGCAGAGTTTTAATGTTCCCTCCTGGCTCTGTAATCCAACTAAGATCACTAGCTAAAGAGGGGACATTGGAGTAATAGTTTCTCATGACTCTAGATAGAGACTATTACAGAGCTGATGGCATAGAAAAAGACACCATAAAAAGACAAAAACCTCTTGATAGTCATTTCCTGGCTGTGCAATAGGTGTAGATTTGCCAGCAGACCTCAGAAAAAGCAATACTCTGATAGGCTGAGTACAGATCAAGGTGTTTCAGACTTTTCCTGGGGTGATGGCCAGTAGGGATCCTCTGTGATTTAACCATTTTGTGAGTGGGCAGGTATCTGAGGTCCAAATAAAATTATCACTCTAAAGTAACCTGAGAATTGGGATGAGCACCAATACCTAAAGCACATCTGGGAAGATTAGGCACCTATGCTGAATTTAGCAGACAAAAAATGTTAAAGAAGCCATTTTAAATACGGTTAAAGCAGACAATCAAATTCTTATTTTATTTAAAGCAGAAAATAATGAGTAAGTAGACAGAGAATCCAGCAGAGAAGTGAAAACAAGAAAATATGCCAAACTTGAACTGAAAATTTCAATAATTTAGATGAAAAATCCCTGGAGATGGAAGAAACTGTTAGCAAATGTGAAGACTAATTAATAGAAATTATTCAAAGCAAAGAGCAGTGAAAATAAATGAAGAATAACCAACAGCTACAATGACCTGTGGGACAGTATCAAACAATATAACAACTGAACTCTCTGAAGGAAGGTAGAGGGAGGCTTGGGCAGAAAAATAAAGAAAATGTCAAACATTTCACAAGTCTTAGGGAGAACATCAGCTCATAGATGCAAGAAGATCAGCAACCCCTAAGAAAGATAAATGTAAAAGAAATCATCAGTTTATTTTGAATTTTGTCATGAGATTTTCCTATAAATAATCTACTCTTTTATTGAAATAAATAGTAAAAACAATACAATAATTGCAATAGATATAATAAAATCACTGGGCAGAATTCAATACTCATTTGTGAATTAAAAAAAAAAAAAAGCAAACAAACCAAAAAGCAGAACACTTGCTCTAAACTAAAGCTATAAATATTTTCTTCAATATGATATTCACCTTTTATTATGTATACAAATAAATTATATGCATGCATATTATTATTAATACATCTAATTTTATATTTCAACATGAATTACTGATGCCTTTTCCCTAAGACTACAGGGTCAGAGATACACTGTCTATTGTAACTCCTTAAGGATCAACAATTCACATACGCATTTGGGGGTAAATACACTGGAAAGGACTATAATTTGCAATGTTTTACAAGAATGCCACATGACTACATAGTCTTGGAAATAATTTTTCATATATAAAATGTGGAGTAATTTTGAGAAATCTCTTATTCTAACTGGTTGAGATTTCTTACTGTTTTCTTAGTAAGGAAAAATAGAGGCTTACAAACATAGTACTTATTATTTTTGGTCACTATAAATAGGTACTGGAGAAGGAAATGGTAACCCATTCCAGAACTCCATGGACTACTGTCCATGAGGTTGCAAAGAGTTGGACACGACTGAGCAGCTTTCACTTTCCAGTATTCTTGCCTGGAAAACCCCATGAACAGGGGAATCTGGTGGGCTATAATCCAAAGGGTCACAAAGCGTTGGACACGACTGAGCAACTAAGCATACACATAAATAGATAGTGAGAAGTTATAATTTTTAGTATAGCTTATGCATCCATTTTTTCGTGAACTTTATCCATTTTTATTCATAATTTTTTGAGTTAAATAACTTCTCCAAAGGCAATTCTATATAGATGTCTAGATAAGCATGGTGATGCATGAAAGTAGTGCCTTTTAGAATCGGATATTTGATGCACACATGAAGTGAAGAAAGGTAACCAGCAGTCTTTACAGACCTCTTTTTTAACCAAGCTAAATTGTGATTAGATTTACATATCACATTTTTTGATCTGTTATAACCTCAGTGATCCTTACAACAGTAATAAGTTAAAACATGGTTGCTAGTATGATAAACACGGCAGGTACAATTCTCATTTACAAAGCATAACTGAATACTAATTGCAAGTACATGGATCAAGTAATCAATTTTTAATCTTTGTTAGCGTCCTTTAGATGGTCAAGTATAAGAAAACTACTAAATGACCATTGGTAAATTGAAAAAAGAACAAGGTACTTAATTAAGCTTCTAGTGCAACATTAGAAAACAATATATAACAATCCAGATCTAACTTCAGGTACCGCTCTTCCAAAGTGCAAACATTCATGAAAATTTGATTATTTTATTTTTTAAAACATTGGAGTCTAAGACCAAAAGTAATTCTCTAAAATACAATGAAGTGAGAGAGTATTTCAAACAGAATAAATACTAAAAAGTTTACTGGAGAGTTAAGGATCTGAAGAATGGTAGCCAGAGGTTTGCTCTACTTAGGAATACCAAATATAAGTGAAAGAGGATTGTCGCATGAGGAAGTCTAAGAGTTGTGCAGAGAATGGTAACAAATATTGTTTTCTTGAATCCCTTTCACCAAGCAGAATTCAAAAGTTTAAATGACTGAAGAACAGTTTTATTATTTTGACTTGAGCAACCTTATTACAAACAAAAAGATGTAGTCCCTGAAAATGTCTAGAATTCTGCGGGAAAACAAACAAACAAACAAACAAACAAACAACTCTTTAGTTTTTGCCAGTATTTATAGCTATCTTTGTTTTATTTTTACATAAAAAATCTCAGAAAATTAGAAAAAACAAGAATTCTCATCAATAGATACTTCTCTGGGAATGGTTTTGCAGAACCCAATTAAAACTGACATTTGTACTTGCTGTTGTATTTAGTGTGAAATTTACTAATCCTGATATATATGTATATACATGTGTATATGTATAAAATATTAGAGATGGCCATATCTATATGCACAAGTCAGGTGTGTCTTAAGAGTCCTTCATGTAAGGAAACTCTGATCATTTCATTGTTTGATTGATTTGGCTCGTCCCAAACCCCAGAGTTATCTTCATTAATAGTTTGTTGTCCTGCAGGATGACTGAACAGCAGCTTGCTCTTCTTGTATAAAACCTTTGAGGCATTTTAGCAACTAACATCTTAGTGGCAACTTTTAAGCTTTGATTTATTTACTGCCAAAAGCATTCAGTCAAGACTTCATTCATCTTATTTGGCTAGTCTAATTTTGTTGTATAAAAGTGAAAGTTCTCTGAAATTTCCTTTGAAAATTATAAATATGCAAAAAGGTCATTTCTCTTGGCGTATTTTGTTGTGAATAAAAGCTGAGCTGCTAGGAGACTGTTCCTAAGACACTTCAGTAAGCAAAACCACTATTATGCTGAAGTTTGACAGAAAACAGCAAAATTATATAAGGAAATTATCCTTCAATAAAAAATAAATAAATTTTAAAAAAGATAATTTCCAAAGCAATAACAACAACAACAACACTATCATAGTTGGCTACAACCTTTATGCATTAAATCTTTCATTTAAGAGAGCAGAAAAACAGTCATAATTGCCTTCACTATATATCTCAAAGGCAATAGGAAAGAGGAATTAACAAATTTATGTATGGTTTATTTGGAATACTAAAACACAAGTTATGTATTTGCTTTAATTAATAGTATCCAAGCTCAAGCTGTTATCAAGCTGTCCTGATAGTTGTTTTATGAAGCTTGAATGAAATATTAGATTCATTATTTTATTTCCTTTTACTAATAATACCTAGTCTATACTTTCATAAATTAAGCAGAACCATTTATGAATTTTCAAATGTTTCAGTGAGAAGTCTCTTGATTAGGAATATTTGGCAACCATATATCTTGTTGACTATTGTTTTCTAATGCCTAACATGCTGTCTGGCATATTGAAGATACACATTATAAACATTTTGATTGAATTTATGACTAAAGAATATACCTGTGTTTGGAAGCCAAAAAAAGGAGAAGAAACTTCATGTCACTAGTAAATAAACTTCTGTTTCTTCAAATTGCCTATTAACTGATAGAAAAATAAGCCTTTTCTTTACCATGTATGTTTAATAAAATAAAGCAGTAATTTCTCAAAAAATTCAGCAACCCACCATTCTTGGTTGTTCACTTTTATTTGAGACAAATTTTCCCTAAATGGAAAAAAAAAAGAAAGAAATTTGATATAACTGTAACATTTTAGCATAGAAATAGTACTATGGGTAGAGAAATAAATTGTAAGATGTCAAAGAGAGCTGGACTAGGCTGATTCACTGTGTAAAGGAATCATTGTAGTGTTCTCAATGTTCTAGAAATAAAAGCTTCACAATAAAGACATCTGCTTTTTAAAAATTAATTAATTTATTTTAATTGGAGGCTAATTACTTTACAATATTGTAATGGTTTTTGCCATACATTGACATGAGTCAGCCATGGGTGTACATGTTGTTTTCTAAATGAGATAAATTTTCAATAAACATTCATATAATTTATGTAACTTCCTAGATACTATGTATTTCTGGTAGTGTTTTCCTTACTCTAACTTGTCATTTGTTCTGCATAGCTCGTGTGTGCATGCATACATGCTAAATTGTTCAGTCATGTCTGACTCTTTGTGACCCCATGAACAATAGCCCACCAGATTCCTCTGTCCATATTATTTTCCAGGCAAGATTACTGGACTGGCCATTTCTTATTCCAGAGAATTTCGCAACCCAGGGATCGAAACCTTGTCTCCAGTATCTCCTGCATTGGCAGGTGGATTCTATTATTTATCTATTTTAATTGGAGGATAATTATTTTACAATATTGTGATGGTTTTTGCCATGCATTAACATGAATTGGTCACAGGTATACATATGTCTCCCCCATTCCTGAACACCTTTCCTGTCTCCTTACCCATCCTATCCCTCTGGGTTGTCCCAGAGCACTGGTTTTGCATGCTCTGCTTCATTCATGGAGAATGGATGGCCAGAGCGGGTGGATTCTTTACCACCGTGCTTGTTAAATCAGATGTTGGAAATATATTGAGTGCCATGAAACCAGAAATAAGATTGCATATTTTTAATTTTCAATGACTATATCCCTATAGTATTAATCTAGATCTATCTATAGAACATTAAAAGTTACTGATGTTGTGCAGTCACAATATTGATGCATTTGTATTGATTTGAGTTTCTATTAAGTTCAATTTAAATCTGAATTTGGCAATAAGGAGTTCATGATCTGAGCCGCAGTCAGCTCCTGGTCTTGTTTCTATGGAATAAGGCATGTAGCATTTAAAATCACTAATATAAGACACACCTAAATTTTCTTGGCATGAAACAAAAAATTAACACTACAGGCAAAAGCATTAACAAAGGATAACAATGAGGTGAAGTGTTAGTCACTCAGTCATGTCTAGCTCTTTGTGACCCCATGGACTGTAGCCCACCCGACTCCTCTATCCATGCAATTCTCCAGACAAGAATACTGGAGTGGGTTGCCATTCCCTTCTCCAGAGGAGCCTCCTGACCCAGGGTCAGGAAATCACCTGGGTCTCCAGTATTGCCGGCAGGTTCTTTACCAATTGAACCACTAGGGATAACAATATGATTATATAATTACACTCTTTTAAGTTACAAATGAGTGAATGATGCAAACAGTTTTACAAGTCTCATACCCTTGGTTTTCAATCTTTTAAAGATAATAATTGCAAAAAAGTTACTTAATTAGCTTTCTCACTTCCAATTCACTTTACAACCATGTCAAAATATATACACAATCTTTCCTGTTTTATTGTTTTAGTTTTGGAAAATAACTAGAAATTTTGTATGGTAACATGTATCAGATTCAAAATGTTTATGAGGGAAGCTCTTACATTAGAAATATATAAATAAGTAAAATACAACCATGGTTTTGAAGACTAGAGAATAATATTTAGAGAATTGACTAGAAAAAAATAATTGGAAAATTAGAGAGAAACTAGAGAACATGAACAAGTTAATCATAACATTGTAAAGAGAAATGTTGCAAAGAAGATTTTATATCCAGTAGAGAGAAAATACATTCCGAGAAAGTGCATCAGTTTTGTTCAAAACATTTCTTCAAAGATAAACATCATTTTGAAAAACATTTTAGCTTTGATATATTTTATCCTTTGCTTATGGATTGAAAATGAATGGAAAGCCTATAAAATTATGACAGTTTATATACTAAGAATAGAAAATGTTTTACATTAGGTTAATGCTATCTTCTAGAGCTTCTGAGTACTATATGACTATTTTGTTCAAAACCAAGTGGTCACATTTTGATACAAACTTGGAAATATTCTATAACACTTTATATTACATTTTATATCAAGTTTTTGTAAACATTTGTCTTGCTGCTATCAATTTTCCTATTGTACTAGCTTCCTACTTTTTGTCTCTTATTTTAGTTTTCTTTGACTTGGACAGTGAGTTTAAAAGCCTAGCAAGTTCCCCAAACCCCCAGACTAAAAGTAAGGGGTGCATTGGTCCTCTATTTTTGAAAGCATATACTGTTTGCTTGTGTGAATAGAAATGTAATGATAGAAATTGTTATACATTAACAACTGCAACCACAAAGGTGTTTTTAGTATTTGCAGACAAGTAGTATTCAAACACAAAAGAGGCATTATGGGAAAAAACAAACACAAAATACAAAACACTAGAGTTATAAAGAGAGCTAAAGGGGAAAAAAATCCCAGCAATACAAGAAAGCGCACAACTAACATTTTTACAGGTAATTTTAGTGGAGGAAAATCTCAGTAGAAATCTATTGATGGTAACAACAAATAATATGAAGCTTGAGCCGGTTTACTAGCAGGGAATAAACCTAAGTGTTCTAATTTAATGTAAATAATCCCAGCACAGATAGCAGGGTTGGAAAACACCACAGGGCAGGCAAAAGAAGTCAACTACATTTGGACAAATCAAATGTGAAACTTCATTGTGCAGTCCTGACTGGGACAGTACAGAGTCTAGTCTCAAATTCTCAGTGGCTAAGAAATACCATTTGTTTCTCAGCTGGAGGAGGAACTGGTAACTTTTAATGCACCCCTCCTTTATGCCTATGTGTGTGTGTTAGTTGTTCAGTCGTGTCTGACTCTTTGTGACCCCACGGGCTGTAGCCCACCAGGCTCCTCTGTCCATGAAATTCTCCAGGCAAGAATACTGGAGGGGGTTGCCAGTTCCTGCTCCACTTTCTGCCTGTGAATCCACTTAAACTGTGTTTATAAAGACATGCTTACATTGACACTCTTCAGGAGGAGATTTGTTCAAGCTCAACAAAACCTTTCTTTTCCTTTGAATAAAAGTGCTAGTTTAAAATTCATTTAGATTCAAACTTTGAATCTAAATCTACATAGCATTTAAGGAAACATTTTTAGGAACCTAATTAAAAAAAAAAAACATGAAAGCATTTCTTTATATTATTTTAGTAAATGTGATTTCTTCCTAAAGTGCTTATATATTGCTTATTCATCAGTTAAAATAAACAAAAGGTACTAGGTTACTAGGTGTTTAAGTACTCATTAATAAATATCCAATATTAATAGCTGAATGGATATAACATTAAAGTAAATAAAAATATCCCATTATCGATAATACCAAGGCCCCCCTGGACTTCCCTGGTGTCTCAGTGGTAAAGAATCCTCCTGTCAGTGGAGGAGACAAGGTTCCATTCCTGGTCCAGGAAGATCCTACATGCCGCAGAGTAACTAAGCCCATGTGCCATAACTACTGAGACTGTGCTCTAGAGCCTAAGAACCACAATTACTGGGTCCATGTGCCACAACTACTGAAGTGCACATGCCCTAGAGCCCCTGCTTTGCAATGAGAGAAGTCACCTCAATAAGAAGCCCACACACTGCAAGCAGAATAGCCCATGCTCACAGCCAAAATTAATAAATAAAATTATTTGAAAAAGTAATAATACCAAGACTCAAACCAGAGAAATCACAAAGATGAATTTTGAAATATATATTTGTCCTTCTTTGTGTATATTTGTACAATATAAGATAACTTAGAGTTCATACATAAACTCATGCTGCTGCTGCTGCTGCTGCCAAGTCGCTTCAGTCGTGTCCGACTCTGTGCGACCCCATAGACGGCAGCCCACCAGGCTCTGCCATCCCTGAGATTCTCCAGGCAAGAACACTGGAGTGGGTTGCCACTTCCTTCTCCAGTGCATGAAAGTGCAAAGTGAAAGTGAAGTCGCTCAGTCGTGTCCAGCTCTTAGCGACCCCATGTACTACAGCCTACTAGGCTCCTCCGTCCATGGGATTTCCCAGGCAAGAATACTGGAGTGGTTGCCATTGCTTTCTCCAACATAAACTCATACATTACATATAAGTGTTATGACCACATCCATATATGTATACATACTTATACATATTAAATGCAAAATCTGCAAATGTATTTATGGCTATTTATCTACATACAGATATGTTTATAACCATGAGATATTTATATATTTTTATCTTGTTATTTAGACTAAGAGATGGCTGACTACATATGATAAAGTTTTTACTATTAAGTTGCTGGAAAATTAGTTCATCAACAAATAATTACTAACAGCCTGCTCTTAGATTTGAGGAGGCAGAGAGTCTAGAATGTGGAAGAAAGTTGAACTACTTGATCTAATGTTAAAAAGGAAGGTACTTGGAATTGAGTCTTGATCATAAGGGGAACATAAGTTTTGAAAAACTAAAGTTCCAGTATCTGCAATATGAGGATGGCATGGGTAGTAAATAATGTAACTTCAGTAGTGTTGACTGTTAAGTGACTTAAATGTGCAGTAAAACAGCACAGAATCTGTTAGAGCGCACATCTAGGTCTATTGTTTTTTCCTAGTAAGATAGATTCTTCTTATACTAAATTTAATATTTATTTTAAAGTCTCCTCTTTCTTATAAATTTCTATGGTATTGAATGTAATATTTGTGTGCTTTAACTTCCTCACTTAACAAAGGGTCATCCTGTTATATTACTTCTATTTCTGACAAAGAAAAAGTTTGTTATCAGATGTACCCTCTGCATTTATAGGACTATTAAAATTAAAGAAATAAAATTCCTTAAGAAATATTAAAATAAGATACATAACTATTCTCTTATGTGACAATGAAAAGAAAGTTCATCATTTTTTATCCCTCTGAGATAGCATACTTATATATAAGTCAAGATGGATTATGAGATGATTTTCTGGAAGTCTATAAAAGCCCCAAGATAAGCCAAGGCTAAAAGTGTCAGTCATTGATAGAGTAAACATGTGTCATTGGTGTTATCAAACTGAAATTTATAGCAACAGAAAATTAGCTTTAAATTTCTAGACTATTGTTTAGAGTAAGTCCAATAGCTAAATTCATTCATGATATGAAAACTATATGACAAGGTACTAATGAAAACATTTCTATTGAATTTTAATAGCCGAGATATACTGACAATCAGAATAAACAGACATGTTGGATAGCCCAGGCCAAAAATAGTAGAAGTAAACCTCCCTGAGGCACTGTTATGTAGTGATCAAATTACACATACTTACCCCCAAATATTTTATCACCAGTAGTCACTTATTTATTTGCATGATTGAAATAGTACACATTTCCAATTATAAATCCTAACTAAATTTTTACTAAACTGTCTTTATGTTTATAATCATATTATTGTATATTGACTATAACTACAAATAGAGTCTTTTTAATTCTATAAGAATTTTTGGAAATAGTCTATTATGAAGCAATAAGGAAAGCAAGTATTAATATATATAATATCAGAAAATGAACACATATAAAGAGAATTCTGTGATAAAGCAAAACATATTGAGTTCCCTCCCCCCATTTTCACAAGTAGTTGTATTCACAAGTTACTTAGTCATTATTAATATTATGTTATGTACTGTGAGGATCAAATAGCTTTTCAGAGATTTTGTACTTACTTGAATGTAATAGTTAATTGATTTTTAAGCAGTTTTAATAAGACCATTCTCACCACAAGAATGGAAAATTTACTTGAGGCAGAAGGTATTTAAACTGTCTTGTAAACCATAAGCTGCAACTATACATGACTGTTAAGAACAAGCTGATTGATGCATTTGAAGGAGGAAAGAGTCCAACATCCTGATTGACTCTACCTGTGGTTATCCTGCAGAAAAATACTTCAAAAATAAGTAAACATAGAAAATATTTTTAAAATACCATATAATTCCTTGTTAGGGAAAAGGGTTGCATGGAATAAGTATCATTTTCCCCATCTGTAGAACACAAGTCAAAATGTAAATTGAAAGTAATTAAAAATGTTTTAAATTAATGTGTTCACCTTCACAAATAACTTTATGAGAAACCTATAATCAATAAACTTTTCCTTTTTGTCATATGTATTCTTATAATATTGGGGAAAAAGTATCATTTAAAACTTAAGTACAAGCAAACCATCTCTCAGTGTTCTGAGATGTTCTCCATAATATATTTCTCAAATTTTGAAGAGCGACCTTTTTGTTTTTATTAAGTAGACTTTATCTTTAGAATATTTTAGGTTCTCAGCAAAGTTGAGTGAATGGCATATTGATTCCATATAAGACCTTGCCCCCACAAACAGGTGTCTCTGTTATCAACATACCCTTCCAGAATGATACATTTGTTTTGATTAATTAACTTAACTTGACACATCACTATCACTATCACTAAAGGTTTTCAGTGTACATTAGGTTTTACTCTTAGTGTTGTGCATTCTATTAGCTTTGACAGATATATAATGACATATATCTACCATTATAGTATCAAACAATATTTTCACGGCTCTAAATATCCTCTGCACTTCTTATATTCATTCCTTTCTCCTCCCTAAACCATGGCAACAACTGATCTTTTAATAGTCTCTATAGTTTTGCCTTTTCCAGAAGGTCATATACGTGGAATGAATCATTGTGTAGCTTATCCATTGTCTTCTTTTGCCCATGAATACCCTTTTAAGTTTCCTCCATGCCTTTTCCATAGTTAATAGTTCATTTCTTTATAGTATTGAATAATATTTCATCATTTAGCTATACCACAATTTATCTATTCATCTACTGAAAGACATCTTGTTTCTTTCCAAGTTTAGAGATGATGAACACAGTTGTTATAAACATCCATATGCAAGTTTTTGTGAATACACAAGTTTTTGACTTCTTTTAGTAAATAGCAAGGAGGACAATTGCTGGGTTGGGTAAAAATATTTGTAAGAAATTTTCAGATTTTCTTCCAACGTGTTCATGCCATTTTGCATTCCTATCAGCAATGAATGAGCATTCCAGTTGCTTCATATCCTTAACAGTATCTGATATTGTCAAATATTCCCAATTTTGGCTATTTTAAAAAGTGTATAGTGGTATCACATTGTTTAATTTTCATTTTCATGCTGACATATGACATTGAAAATTTTTATTTATGTACTTATTTGCCATCTCTATAGCCTCTTTGGTGAGGTGACTGCTAAAGTCGTTGGTCTCTTTTTTAATCATGCTTTTTGTTTGCTTCTCTAATGCTGAATTTTAGAGTTAGAAACTTTCTGAAAGCTATTTTTTTTTTCTTTTTAGGGGCTTCCTCTGTGTACTCTCTTGACTTTTACTTTGCTCAATTGCCTATTATCAGGATTTAGTATTTGACACAAAAAGTAGACATTGAAACAAAATAAGGATAAAGAGAAATTTTTTTAAATCTTTAATTCTTAAGGATTTTGGGAAAGGATTTCTGCAAAGAACAAGTTTAACTATTTACTTTACAGAAAAGAATATTTAATAATCTTACAAAAGGGCTCCAGCTACCAAAATTTTTTCAATACATGTGACATTTAATTCAATATTTATTTACATTCAACTTAAAAGTAAATTCAGTAGTATATAAATTTTCCCCATTACAGATAAATAGTAATATTTGGATTGATGAGATACGTAAAGTAATACATGCATATTCAATTGCATATACTTAGATGTTGAACATTCTTGCTAGTTGAAAGAAAACATACTGATACTTCGGGACAATTATGAGTGAATAAGAAGCTTGGAAGGAAAGTTATGACCAACCTAGACAGTATATTAAAAAGCAGAGACATTACTTAGTCAACAAAGGTCCATCTAGTCAAGGCTATGGTTTTCCAGTGGTCATGTATCGATGTGAGAGTTGGACTATAAAGAAAACTGAGCACCAAAGAATTGATGCTTTTGAACTGTGGTGTTGGAGAAGACTCTCGAGAGTCCTGTGGACTGCAAAGAGATTCAACCAGTCCCTCCTAAAGGAGATCAGTTCTGGGTGTTCATTGAAAGGACTGATGCTGAAGCTGAAACTCCAATACTTTGGCCACCTGATGCAAAGACCTGACTCATTTGAAAAGACCTTGATACTGGGAAAGATTGAGGGCAGGAGGAGAAGGGGATGACAGAGGATGAGATGGTTGGATAGCATCACCGACTCAATGGACATGAGTTTGGGTAAACTCCTGGAGTTGGTGATGGACAGGGAGGCCTGGCATGCTGTGTTTCATGGGGTCACAAAGAGTCGGACACGACTGAGCAACTGAACTGAACTGAAGAAGGTGAATACATACACATAACCAAGCAGTTTCTCCTGCAGTGAGTACATTTCACCAATCAACAGAGTTATGTATGCTATTTGGGCATAATTCATTATGGTCTTTGACCATACCAAGATATATCCATTTTGAGGAGTTCCTTGGCACGAGACAAAAACCAATAGTTGGCTAGACTTAATACTGAAAAAAGTATAAAAAGATATGTTTTAGCATTAATGTAAATAACTTTAATAACTTTAATGGTTTTATGGGAGGAAGCATTGCTGATGCTTTTCCTGTTCACTTAACCTTCCTCAAAGACTAAACAGTCATGTCTGATGCTACACATAATTTCCCAATTCTTTCCCCAAAGCAGCATTTATGCTGTAGTGAAATATTTCAGTCTTAACAGCCATCATTTTATCATAATTATTTCCTATTCCAGAGAATGTTTCAGGGACTGAGGTGGGTTCTTAATGTGTGATATCTCATAATATTTTATATGAATAATAGGTATTGTATCTTTGTCTCTAGAAAATAAATCTGAACTTCAAAAATTGTAGTGGGTTGCTTGTTCAAAGTTATATCACTGGTAGATTTCACCTCAGGTTTGTTCTTAAAAAATTGTGTGTTGTTTTTTTATTGTTGATTTTGTATCACTGTGTATTCTAAGTACATATTGTTGATCTTGGAATACATTTCCCCTCACTCTCTCTCATACACACAAACACACTCCTCACCCCTCATTCTTCTCCCTCCTCCTCTCTCTCCATTTCTTCTCTCTTTCCACATCCCACCTATCTTTAACAATTTTATTTCCACAAACTCTCTTTTAGTTCTCCCCTAGGAATAAACTTTCAATGCCTTCACTAGTAAAGCTCCATTTACTACAGTGGCACTAACATCTATGATCTTGGTTTTATTGTTATCTCCTAATATAGCTGAAAGTTCACTTGAAACTCAACATAAAAAAAAAAAAAAATAAAGCTGAGATCTTGGCATCCAGCCCCATCACTTCATGCTAAATAGATGGGGAAAAAGTAGAAAAAGTAACAGATTTTATTTTCTTGGAGTCCAAAATCACTGCGGATGGTGACTGCAGCTATGAAATTAAAAGACACTTGCTCCTTGGAAGGAAATCTATGACAAACCTAGACAATATATTAGAAAGCAGAGACATCACTTTGCTGACAAAGATCCATATAGTCAAAGCTATGGTTTTTCCAGTAGCCATGTACAGATGTGAGAGTTGGACCATAAAGAAGGCTGAGCACCAAAGAATTAATGCTTTCTAGTTGTGGTGTGGGAAAAAGTTCTTGAGAGTCCCTTGGACTGCAAGAAGATCAAACCAGTCAATCCTAAAGGAAATCAACCCTGAATCTCCATTGGAAGGACTGATATTGAAGATTAAGCACCAATATTTTGGCCATCTGATGCAAAGAGTCAACTCATTGGAAAATACCCTGATTCTGGGAAAGATAGAAGGCAAAAGAATAAGGAGGCATAGAGGATGAGATGGTTAGATAGCAACACCAACTCAAAAGACATAAATTTGAGCAAACCCTAGGATATAGTGAAGGAAAGAGGAGCCTGCATACTGCAGTCCATGTTGTCACAGAGTCAGATGTGACTTAGTGAAAAACAGCAACAATATACTAATGAAACATTAATCTGAATTGCTCGTACAAGCTCTGTCTCAGACTTGAAATCATGTGTGTGTGTGTTTGTGCATGCACTTAATAAACTCTATTGAGTTATATTTTACATTAAAAAATGAACATATTACATGTTTAATTCAGTGAGTTTTGACAAATGTATGCATCTATATAACAAACACTTGAATTAAAACATAAAATATACCGACTGAACAAAAATATTCCTTCATATTTTTAAATAATCAAGTCTTCACTTCCATCCCCAGTCTACAATGATCTGATTTCTATCATGTAACAGTGTTTTCCCTGTTCAAGAGTTTCTTATAAATGAAATAATAAAAAGTGTAAATGTTGTTTCTGATTTTATTCATGTAGTATCATATTTTTGAGATTCATCATTTTGTTGTGTCAATATCATTAGTTTGTTCCTGTTTTATTGCTGGTTGAGATGCACTGTATACATATGCCAGGATTTGTTTATACAAAATCTGTTGATGGGCATTTGGCTTACTTCCAATGTTTTTATGGACATATGTTTTCATTTCTCTTGGGTAAATACCTAAGAGTGTAATTTGTTGGATCAAAATGGCTTCTGTTGGATTAATTATTTTTGCATCTATCAGCTTATTGGATACACCTCATTATCTTTGTTTTCTAGCAGTTGTTCTAGGATTACTTATAGAAAGAGTTTTTGTGTTAATTTTTATCTGTATAGCCCACATATTTAATGCAGTGCTACAGAGTCTTTTGTTTGTTTCTTTTAAACCAATTTCAATAATATAAAAAGGAGAAGAGAGACAAGAAAAATAGTTAACACAAATAAACCTTGGTATTTGCTAGGTACATAAGTAAGTGCTTTTCATATACTAAAACATTTAATCTTAACAATATATGATAGATTTTAGACAGGCTGGGACTTAGGACACTTTGCTGCAGTGATGCAATGTTTATACCTGGACAAACCTCTCTTCTAAGCAATAAAGTACAAAAAAAAAAGGTATGGGACTAAAAATAATTGTGTGCATGTGCAGTTGGGGCAAATTATGGACAAAAGATACAAAAAAAAAAAAAACACCCCAAACCAACTGCCACTTCAGAAGTACCTGGAGAAAAACAGGGTTGTGGGAACAAAATCAGGGTATTGAGCAAGTTCCCTGCACTCAACACCACCAGAGGGGTAAACAAAAAACCTAAGCCAGTCCTCTGAGCCAACCCCTGGACACATACTACATTCAACCCATATGAGGATAAAGCTTCCCCTAACCCTGCCTTGGGGAGTGAGTGAGCAAGGGGAAACTGTTACTTGTTCTCCCTCTCCTCTGCTGCAGGAGGGGCCCTAACAAAGCCTTTCCTGAATTTCTTGTTCAGTCTCTAGTCAATTTCTATTGATTGGAGAAGGCCAAGAATCCTGGTTGGTATCAGATTCTGCTACTTTCACTGCCATTTACAGAAAACTTGAGAGACTTGCTTAAGGTCTTATACTTGCATAAGGTCTTCCACTCTTATAATTCAGAGTGGAAATAGGATTTAAATGAGGCAGCCTTAATCTAAAGCCGTATGCTTTACCAGTCTGTATATGGCCTCCATGACATTCCACTATAACATGTATCACAATTTATTGAAAAGTAAAAGTATATGAAAGAAAAGACAATTGTTATAGAAGAACAAAGGAATGATTTTGGGGTAATTTTAAAACAAATGTTTTCTCCCCTGGACTTTCAAATGTTTTGAAATATAATAAAATATATTATTCTTTAAAATATGTTTTAAAAATCACTATTAGTGGGGTATAATTTTTATTAAAAATGAGTGTAGTTTATCTATAGTTTAATATTTTAAATTTGCATATATGCTATATATACACATATATTTATGTTTGTATATAATAACCACCACTCTTGTCCTTTTCATCACCCCTGAAGTTTCTCTTGTATTTTAGCATTTCATTTTCCTAACTCTCCCCCAGACAACCACCTATCTACAATCACTATCACTATAGATTAGATTTGCTTTTTCTAGAAACTCACATAAGTGGAATAATACAGTATGCATAACTTTTTCCTATTTTCATTATCCAGTGTAATTTTAGAGACTAATTCATGTCATTGCATCCTATAGTTCCTCTTTATTGCTGAGTAGTAGTAGTAGCTTACATGAATATATTACAATTTGTATACATTCATATGTTGGCTATTGAAATGAAGCATTAATGAATACTCCATACAAGTATTTTTGTAGAAATGTAGTTTAAGTCCTTTTTGTTAATATCTAGGAGTAATTTGCATTGTGTGTGTTTGTATGTGTGTGTGCACACATGCGCGCGCTTCATCGCCTAGTCTTTAGGACTCTTTGCGACCACAGGGACTGTGGCCCACTGGGTTCCTCTGTCCTTGGCATTTTTCAGGCAGGAATACTGGAGTGGGTTGCCATTTCCCCTGCAGGGGATCCTCCCAACCCAGGGACTGAACCTATGTCCCTTGAGTCTCCTGTACTTGCAGGCAGATTCTTTACAATTTAGCCATCTGTAAAGCCCTTAATTTGTGTCATACAGCCAGTATAATCTTAACTATGTAAGAATGTGTCAAACTGTTATCCATTCTGGTGATAATGTTGAACACTGCCTAAGATCTGTTCTCTCAGGGAAAAAAAAAAAAAGATAGATTAAGAAGTCATCCTACACTTCTGCTTTCTAAATTCTCTCCCCTGGCCATCTTTTTGTGTTTTAGAAAAATTGTTCCTTGATCTTGTAAAACGTGAGGAACTGTAAATAATACTTTTATGTGATATGTTGCTACTGTTCAGTTATATTTGAAGTGTTCTCAAACAGGAAGATATTCACAGTCTTTCCCACATTTAGTTTGTATGGTAAATTGTTGCTAATGTAAATATTTAAGAAATTGTGTATGGTAAATATCTAGCAAATTGTCAGTGCTTCATAATTTATGGTATGGTTCCATTTATAAGAGCTCTAAAGCTGCTTTGACTGAAATCAGCAACAGCATAGTGATATTTGTCATAATTTGAATTTAACTCCTTCTCAGTAAGTAGTTTTCCTCTGGGGCACTCTCATCACTTATTTACGGAGCTTTATTAATTTACAGATATTAAGCACTTGATTTCAGTGCAATATATTTAGTTGATATTCTTGAAAAATGTTGCTGTTTCTCTAAATATGTGCTTATTATGGTTAATTAGGTCTTCCCTTGTGGTTTAGTCAATAAAGAATCCACCTGCAATGCAGGGCACCAGGGTTCTATCCCTTCATTGGGAAGATCCCCTAGAGAAGGGAATGGCAACCCACTCCAATATTCTTGCCTGGAGAATTTCATGGACAGAAGATCGTGGTGGGCTATAGTCCATGGGGTTGCAAGTGTCAAACAACACCTAGTGACTGAACTACCAACACCATGGTTAATTAGGTCTCAGTAATTTATTTTATCTGAAGATTTTTTTTTCTCTGTAAAGATTGTAATTAAGTATTTTTATAAAATAGATGGAATAGACCCTTTTCTTTGAAAATGTGTTAATCATTACATTCAGAGATAATATTGGGGGTGCGATTGACTTTTGTCTTATATGTCGTCATCATCCCCATCATCACACATGCTCAGTCATGTCTGACTCTTTGTGACTCCATAGACTGTAGCCTGCCAGGCTCCTCTGTCCATGGAATTTTCCCAGCAAGAATACTGGAGTAGATTGCCTTTTCTTTTTCCAGGGCATCTTCCCAACCAAGGGATTGAACCCACTTATCTTACATCTGCTGCATTAGCAAAGAGATTCTTTACCTCTGAGCCACCTGAGAAGTGTGTCGTGGAAAGTACAGAATTTCTTTGTCAGTTATACTAGTCTTATTATGAGAACTCATCAATCTTTCACTTCTGAAAATGATAAATTACAAATTAGTCACAGTCATTTTATGTTTTTGTCATGTAGTGACAGTTTATGTTTTACTCGATGCATTCCTGAAAATTCTTGCAGTCAACTGTAGGCCAAACTGCTGCTTTTTCAACAAAGAGTAATTTCAATTTTCCATGGAAAAAACTATACCAGATAACTATGGGGACACACATTAGAGGAAATAATTGTAAACAACTTAAAAACCATACAAGTGGACTGAGTCAGAATTTCTAAACATTACTGAAGAAAAAACTGGATTCATGAGACCACTAACCCAACATGGAGCAGAACAAAGATAATTACACAGGACTGAGTAAACTAATGAGAAACTGTTGTGGTTTATATTTGGCATATTGTTGATGATTTAGTGTTTTATTTTCTTTTCCCTGATGCATTGCACAGCATGCAGGATCTTGGTTCCCTGACCAGGGATCAAATCTGTGCCCTTTGCAGCGGAACCAAGAAGTCTTAACCACTGGACTGCCAAAGAAGTCTATTGTTTTATTTTCTGTATATGAGAAAACTTCCTCTTAAACTATTAAAACTCATAGCAATTTAATAAACTAAGCCTTTGAAAATAGAAGCATTTGTAAGTGATATATTTTACTTCCAACCTGACAGCTCAATATGGCACTGAGTGAAGAGGAACTAAGGAGCCTCTTGATGAAGGTGAACGAGGAGAGAGAAAAAGCTGGCTTAGAATTCAACATTAAAAAACCGAGGATCATGGCATCCAGTCCTATCACTTCATGGTAAATAAGTGGGTAAGCAATGGAAACAGTGACAGACTTTATTTACTTGAGCTCCAAAATCACTGCAGATGGTGACTGCATCCAGGAAATTAAGACGCTTGCTTCTTGGAAGAAAAGTTATTCCAAACCTAGGCAGCATATTAAAAAGCAAAGACATTCCTTTGCCAACAAAAGTCCATCTAGTCATAACCATGGTTTTTCCGGTAATCATGTATAGGTGTGAGAGTTGGACCATAAAAGAAGACTGAGTGCTGACAAGCTGATGCTTTAGAACTGTGGTGTTGGAGAAGACTCTCGAGAGTCCCTTGGACTGCAAGGAGATCAGCCAGTCAATCCTAAAGGAAATCAGTCCTGAATATTCAGCTTCACCTGATGTGAAGATTCAACTCAATAGAAAATACCTTGATGTGGGGAAAGATAGAAGGCAGTGGGAGAAGGGGACAACAGAGGACAAGATGGTTGGATGGCATCACTGACTCAATGAACATGGGTTTGAGCAAGCTCCAGGAGATTGTGAAGGACAGGACAGCCTGGCGTACTGCAGTCTATGGGGTCACAAAGAGTTAGACATGACTGAGTGACTGAACCACAACAATCCTACAGCTCCAGAATTTAGAAACTCTCATTGAATATTTTTAACTCCATGACCACTATCCTTTCTTGCACAGAAAGAATCTGTATTTCTTTGTTAATAGGACATGATTGGGACATTATTTTTGAAACCAAGAACTTGTCTGGAATGTTATATTTGAGAATGATGCTTATTTAGTGAGCTATGGTCAGATAATTTAAAGGAATTAAGGTTGAATTTAGGGAGCCAATGCTTACAAAACCTTCTTGGGAAATCAGTCTAGGTGCCTAGTTTATAGGGTTCCTAGTCTTAAAGATGAGTACAAAAAGTCATTTCCTGGAAGGCATAAATTGCTTAGCATATTTTAAAGACCTGGAGAAGAAATGAATTTGCAGGGGAAATCCAGTGGTGAGTTCTTGCCTTGGCTTTCATGCCTCAAGAGGCTTTTAAATGTTTAATCTGAAATTCTTATGAAAATATTCCTCAAACTTAAAAAGCCCTATATGTTAAAGTTCTAGTCAGGCTTGGAAAATGTCCCAGCAAAATCTGATGAGATCAAACCTATTTTGTGGTCATACATAGTCTTTCCTTGAGATTATCTTTATCAATTGAGCATGGAAGGAAATGACTATAGAGAGAAATTTTAAATTTTCAAAGGAAAACTATAATACACCCTCTGATTTCAGAGTCTATGTTGTCTTTTGAGTTGTTTGGCAGGTCTTCATAAAATGTAGGTAACCTATGAATAAACAAACAGTATCTTGGCTGGTACAAACTTAATTGGTTTCCTCTTTCACTGTGGGGAAAAATAAAAAACAAAAAATAAAACACCTCTAGTATTTGGACTTTGTCATCTTGCATAAATTGCCAATTCTTAACAAATTTTCAGTTTTCCCAGTTTCTTCCAAAATCTGTAAACAATGGTCCAAATGTTTCCAGTCATGTTTCCGTCCACCACCCCCCCCCCGCCCTTTTTTTTTTTTTTATCTGATTCATTCTCAAAGAGATGTAAATCCTGACTTCCCAGATTTTATTAGTACTTTAGATAGCCTTGTACTGGACCATTTCACTCAGTTTTGGAGGAAGCCCTGTAAACTAAAGCCTGACTACTTCATGTAAACTTCAAAGGAATCAGCACCACCACAGACCATGCACGGACTGACTGATTTCTCCCAAGATAAATCACTATTTTCTCTTAGGGAAAATGTTCAGACTATATGATTTTACACCAATGCTGTGTTCAGTATCACCAAAAGCATCCATGCCATGGCTTTAATAAACTCAGGGTGCAGTGCTGTATAACTTAAAAGATTTCCTCCATTGACCTCTTGAAATTCACTGGATTGGTTGTTGTCCTACATGTTCTACCTCTGATTAATACAACCTTTTGTATTAATATTTTTCTTTTTCATTTTATCATTCTAATGACAAAGTTGAATTTTATCTGAGCTTTGTGATTCTGAAAAACAATGGTTAAGATATCCCCCCACCCTTTTGTAGTTAAAGCAGTGACTACCTATGTAGTAGGTAGGATGAAGGACTATCCTATGTTCACATATTCATTAATAATATGCATTTGCATCCTTCCATCCGTATAGAGTCAAAAACTCAGTGAGATTCAAGGATGATCCCCTTATTTATTTGTGCCTCTAAAACTTCAGGCTTCCATCTTTTATTTGGGATGTTGCCGTTCAGTTATGTCTGACTCTTTGCGACCCCATGGACTGCAGCATACCAGGCTATCCCATCCTTCACCATCTCACGGGAGTTTGCTCAAACTCATGTCCATCGAGTCGGTGATGCCATCCAACTATCTCACCCTCTGTCGTCCCCTTCTCCCTCTGCCTTCAATCTGTCCCAACATCAGGGCCTTTTCCAATGAGCCAGCTCTTCACAGCAGGTGGATCAAGTATTGGAGCTTCAGGTTTAGCATCAGTTCTTCCAATGAATATTCAGGGTTGATTTCCTCTAGGACTGACTGGCTGATCTCCTTGCAGTTCAAGGAACTCTTTAAGAGTATTCTCCATCACCACAGTTCAAAAGCACCAGTTCTTCAGCTCTCACATCCATACATGGCTACTGGAAAAACCATAGCTTTGACTATATGGACCTTTGTTGGCAAAATAATGTCTCTGCTTTTTTATATGCTGTCTAGGTTTGTCATAGCTTTTCTTCTAAGGAGCAAGTGTCTTTTAATTTCAAGGCTGCAATCACCATCCACAGAGAGTCCAAGAAAATGTCTGTCACTGTTTCCATTATTTCCCCATCTATTTGCCATGAAGTGATGAGAATTGATGCCATGATCTTAGTTTTTTGAATGTTGAGTACACTACATAAAAATAATGTTTGTAATGAAGTAGATAGGCTATGCTTTGTCACTTAAAAATGATAAAATATTATCAGATATAAGTAAAGGATATTTATAAAGTAAATCTTGGAAATGTAACTCCATTTATTTTACTTTATCTGGACTCTAGCTGAAAGTGATACACAATTATAAATGAAATATTTACATTTTCTAACAATAGTTTTATAAGTAACTTGTTTTCCTTTCACTGTTAAAACCATTTGATCTAACCCATTACTTTTAATATTATCTTTTAATTTAACTTACAGCATTTATATTGTGCTAGAGAAGGAAATAGCAACCCACTCCACTATTCTTGCCTAGAGAATCCCATGGACTGATGAGCCTGGTGGGTTGCAAAAAGTTAGACATGACTGAGAGACTAAAACACACACACACACACACATTTATATTGTACATTTTTTCAGTAATTAAAATGATGTTTAATTAACCACATTAAAAGAAAATCATCACATTTGCACTTAGCTTTGAAAAATGAAGTCTTAGTCCCCCATCTCTCTTTTTTTTTTTTAACATTATGATGTTAAAAATGGAACACTTTTGTAAGCAAGCTCTGCTTACTAGCCCATTTTGCAGTTTTATTAAAAAATATAAACAGAATAACCAAAAGTTTTTTTCTGTTGATTGTCTGCCTGCCCATGAAATATGGATATGTATTCTCCTGGATATTCATAAGCACTCCATTTTTCTACTAAGTATTTATTTGTACATTGACTCTTCATGTATTTTATTTTTCCCTGTGTGAGTAGAAAATTGAAACTAAGCTCTTCAATTCTGGAGGAAAAATAGTAGGTCCTATGCTTGAGTGATTAACAATAACATTCTTCCTTGAACCCTGGATATGGGTCAAAAGTGTATGCAAGAAAATGAATTATTCAAGTATTTCAAAGGAGAAATGAGAGATGAAACCTCAGAATTATTTTATTTATTAAAGTGAGATGCCTCAAAACCATGATTATGTAAATATGAAACTAAAGTCTGAGGACCATCCTCTGATAAAGATTTGGTGAATATGGCAACTCAGCACAGACAAATGTGGGAAACTTGAGGATGAAGAAGGATGACAGTGCAGGAGAAAATTCTATATTCCTGCCATTTCTTTGTCTCTCTCAGGTTGTAACTCAGTTTTAGTTAGGCACTAATATTTTATTATGATTACTAAAATAAATCCCAACCTATTGCCCAATACTTCTTAAGTTATTTAAACTCTTGTATGAAATAACAATTCTAGTTTGCTTAACTTTGAAACCTCATTAATACTGTATTAACCATAGCAAAGACATTTTAATACTACTACAAATGATAACAAATTTGCAGATATGCATATTTTTTATATACTGCAATTAAAAGAGTTCGCTATCTCCATCATTAGTTTGATTATTTCTTGTGAAAACTGAAATTAAAGTAATCTACTGCATGAGTTTCTTATGATTACTTCTTTGTATTTTGACACCCATTGTATATTGATTATAATATTCTCATTAAGTAGAGTTACTGAAACTATTTAAAAACTATCAATGATCTGTCAGGCCATTGGAGTCAGAGATTATGTAGTTAAAATAAATATTGGTATGTCTCATTTGAAATAAAAGCAAATATATCTATAAACAATGCTTGACTTGCAGTCTGTCAGATAAACATGTTTCTTCACTATTCTTCCTTATCATCATTCAATCACAATTTGTTTTCATTATTTACTCATTGATTTTATAACAAGCATTTTTAAAATGCTTACAAGGAGAGATTTCTAACAAATTCTGACCCTCACCTAATAGGGTTATTAATTCAAAGAAACCCAGGCATTGGACTGGATAACACTGTAAACAGAGAATGCCGCATACCATTTCAGTTCTAATAATACAAGAATCAATTTATCAATCACCACAGTCACCTACTGATAGTATACTTTGAGGAGAATTCAGGATGGAGAAAAACAGGAAGCATTCTGTACTTTGGATACTGACCCTAAATAGTTAAGATGCATATCTAAGAAATAATCTCAATGAATCTAGATTCTTGCATCTTCCTATAGAGAGACACGTACTAAAATCATTAACTTGATATGTGTATTCGTTGTGATTAGTAAAAAATTTTGGAAGTTTGGCATTTTTTTTTTCCCCAACAAGTGTTCACATATATCCTGTCTCCTTCCTTATCTTTTCATAGAAATTCTTCAGAGCTACCTAAGAAGCTATCTCCTGGGCTATAATCCTCAGTAAGATTCTCCAAAAAGCTCAACTCTTAACTTTTACATTGTGCAATTTTCATTCAGTTGACAGCACTAAAACACAGAATGCCTCAGAATGAGAAGAGAAAGAACTTGCAAGGGTGCTCAGCAAGCAGAAACTCCAAAGTGAGAGTGCTAGTCACTCAGCGGTGTCCAACTCTCTACAACCCCATGGACTGTAGCCCACCAGGCTCCTCTGTCCATGACATTTTCCTGGAAAGATTACTGGAGTGGGTTGCCATTCCCTTCTTCAGGAGATCTTCCCAACCCAGGGATTAAACCCTGGTCTCTTGCATTGCAGGTGGATTCTTGCAGGTAGACTCACCAGGGAATCCAGAGACAACGGTTCAGTAGGCAAGGAGAAGGTCTACTGTCTAAATCACCATGTTTGACTTTCAAATTATCTGGGTTAGAATTACCCTAAAGTTAGTAAAGCTTAAGATTCAGGCCTGCTCACTTGTAAAGGTCATTCTTAAACCTCTTGAAAGAGGCTAGAAATCTCTTCACAAAGTCATTTGTGTTTGTGATATTTAAAGTTCTAAATTAGTTTTGCATTCTCAAACACACAGGAAGCTAAGCCACATTACAAGGCAGATTTACCCAGAAGTTGGATATTCCTTTTGTGGTTTAATTTTTATAAACAACATTATATTATTACAGTTTTAATATATTTGCTGATGAACGAGCACAATGAGATTGTATCAGAAAAACAGAAAGTGATTGTCCACAGATCACTAGGAAATTCACAGAATTATGCATAAATATTAAGATTGGGAAATAAGCAGAAACAAGAGCTTGGAGTAGGCTAAAGCAGCTGGAATAACCAAAATTAGGGCATTTCTTCTGAGAACTGCTGCCGTCATTGCTGACAAGGGAGTGTACAGACTTTGCCTCTAGCAGCTGCTATCTCCGGCATGGATGCTGCTACCGCTGTCATTCTGGCCCACCACTGGAAATCTCTTCCTTGCTAGTTCCTCAATCAACGTCAGGGATGAGTTAATCAAATTGTGAGACTGCAGACAATGAATGAAGACTATTCAGGAATAAAAAAGTAAAAACTGACACAGAAGGAAACAAAAATAAAAGCAACCCTGCCATTAATCAGAATAAGAGGGACAAATGTCAAACAGTTGCAAAGTGAACAAAAAACCTCTTTTCCCCCTAAGGTCATACAGAGCTGTGAATTGCTCTAATGACCTCTGTTTGATTGATTACCTCTTTTGTACCAGTAATGCTCCATTTCTATTCCTACCCCTTACTGGGGACACTTAATTGCTTAAAAAAAAAAAAGGCCTCCTAAATCTCTAGTCAATGCCGATCCTTCTGAGAAAAGCAACCAACCCAGAACTGATCCCTGCATCTCTGACATCCTCTGCAGAATCCTTCAACAAGCACCCAAAACTTATAAGAAGTTGCCTTCTTCTCATTATTTGACTGCAATTCTCAGTCTTCTGGATCATTTTCCCTTGTTATGGGTCAGTAAATCTGACTTTGTGGGACTACAGTTTGGTTTTGGTGATCTTTGACTGCTTAGTCATTAATACCAAACCAGCCAATGCTTTAGCAAAAAGGGTTCAGATAAGTGACTTTCTGGTGTCACCGTTTCAATTTGGGATATGAGTTCTCCACGTAAGTATCTATAACCAAAAGAAAGGACTTCTTGAGTGTTGAAATTTTGAAAAATAAATAGTAATTGTCCACTACCATTCATCCCTTTAATTTTTCCAACATCATTAGCATACTTTCTGCTTACATTCTACCAAAAAAAAAAAAAAAAAGGAATAAATACAATCCATAAATCTAACCATTTCCAATTTTGAAATTAATCTGTGTAGTTTTCTATTAATATATGCTGCATCTCCTTCAGTTTATACTAGTTTACATAGTAGACCTTCAAAGAGCACTTTAGAAAGGAATGAAGGGACTACCGGTTTAATCTGCCCTTCATCACAGAGTTTCATAACTGAATTTTCTTTTTCTTTCCTTGGACTTTTCCAAGGAACCCTGTATACTTAAAAAAGTTAATTTTTACAAATGCAAACTAAATAATATTACTTATATGCTTAAACTATTTAAGCATAAAGTCCAAAATAAATTGTTAAAAGTCCCAAATAGTCACTGTCCTTTGGTTTTCTCACGTATCTCCTGTGGCTGTAACTCCTGCTAGTTTCACTTGCCTTTGAACTTCACATATTAACTCTATGTTATCATTCCCATAAGTAAGCCTGATAATGTAGCATTCTGTCTTCACATGATAAGATTCAGGACAGTATATTGTAATTGCTTACATACTTGTTTGCAACCTTCAGTATGGTGAACTCTGTGGGGCAGAAACTCTGTCGTCACTGTTTCAATGAATCTTACTATTTTGATATTATTCTCAATATAAATTAGGAGCAGTTTTCCTGTGGCTTTTGTTTTTGACACATACCTTTATTTGATACTGCTGAATAAAAGCATCTTTATTTTTCAGTTCAGTTCAGTTCAGTCACTCAGTCATGTCTGACTCTTTGCGACCACATGGACTGCAGCACGCCAGGCTCCCCTGTCCATCACTAACTCCCAGAGCTTACTCAAACTCATGTTCATCCGATTGGTGATGCCATTCAACCATCTCATCCTCTGTCATCCCCTTCTCCTGCCTTCAGTCTTTATATTTAACGGCCATTTATATTCTCTGGAACAAAGAACAACATCTGCTTTTTCCAAATCCTAAGCCTGTAATGGCATAATTTGAAATTATACCATGATCTTCCAATCATGGTATAGAGTTCCAATGCTATGTTCTCTGCACTATATTATTTTACTCAGAGGTAAATAATTAAGTGCTTGATGTCACAACATGCATCTATTTTCAAAAATATAACTCTATTGATAAAACAGGTACTAAAAATTATCAGAGAAATGTCCCTAAAATGACAGGTAATTAATCTGAAGCATCCCCTGTAATATATTGATAATCTATTAAGTAAATAGATCAAATTATCTACATAATTAAATAAGTAATTTAGAGTTCATTTTAACCTGGGTTAGTAGTCCAGCTCTACAGGTTAGTTCATCCTTTCTTCAACTTTAAATTGAACAGCTGAAAATATATCAATTAATTATCTTTGTTTTATATGTCATGACAGACAAAACTTTATGTTTTATTAATTAGTTTACTAACTAATGATATATTTATTACACTTAATTATATTTTCATATCATACCATTTTTCCACTTAATGAATGCTTACCAGTAAATTAAGTATATAAGTGTTAGCACTCAATGGAATCTGAATTTTTGTGACCCCATGGACTATAGCCTGCCAGGCTCCTCTGTCCAAGGAATTCTCCAGGCAAGACTACTGGAGTGGGTTGCCATTCCCCTCTCCAGGGGATCTTCCTGACCCAGGGATCGAACCCAGGTCTCTTGCATTGCAGGCAGATTCTTTACCATCTTAGCCACTAGGGAAGCTCACCATTAAATTAAGTCAACAATATTAATATTTTTAATTCTTAAAATATTTCCAAATACCTGGTAAACTGAATCATACTGTATTGATCCAAACTTAAATATATGTCTTTAAAAGTTATATATTTAGATTCTATATTTTTATTTCATAGAATGCTTTCTAATGAGTGAGAAAAATATGAATCTATTTTTTAAAAATAGAACAAGATTCAGGTGGATTGACATGAAAGGTGGGATAGGAGAAGTTTGGGCTGGTAGATGAGGATGAAAATAATATTTTGGTTTGTCTTATTTCGTGTCAAGAGCTGCTCTGACGAGAAAAGTCTTAAGAGGTCAGTATAGCATGAGGACAATTATAAGACACACTAGCCTATGGCTCTGACAAGAAAACTAGGATCAAATTGTTCTAATTGAGAGAAAAGCTAAAGAGAGAAAAGGTTCTTAAGTAGATTTGGACTTCACAGGATAGGTATTAAATGTATGATAGCATGAACATGACTAAAATGGCAGCCTTAATGTTCTCCACAGCTTGACAACTTTTGACTGACTTCTTGCTCACTCTATGCTCCCAATCTTCCTTTTCTTAAGGAATATAATATTTTAAAAAATCATGTAATTATAAATTCACTCCTTTGATATATGTATAAATCATTTTAAAATCCTCTTGCCAGTCTGAAAATCCACTAATGTCTTTCTCAAGGATGTGGGAGTCATCTCTTTGAAATGTCACACATCAATAGAGATTACATCCCCATCTCTCAGTCTTTGTGTGAAGGTGGGAGCCTAATATTGATGAGTGCCAATTAACAAGCACAGGTGACCTAATCACAGAGAAAAAACATTTGTTTTGAAATTCAAGAATAACTCAAGGCATCCAGCACATCTCACTGAGCATCCTCCCACTAACATTCTTCAGTCATTTCCACTGGCTCACTCCACTACTTAAAGACTCTGTCACCTTTTGTTTCACCCCTGTTGAGTTCAGGCTGAGTTCTAGTCTCTCTCTCTTATTGTAGTAGCTTAAGTCTTCCTTTCCTGTGTAAAATGGTCCAGTGCAACTTTTGCTTTAATGAAACAAAGTTGGAAAAGATTACTATGCTTTGTGAAAAATGGTCATGATGTCTGTTGGCGGGAAATTTTCCACTTTTACAGGCTAAATATCAATGCTCAATATGCAGGATTTTACTGGTGCTTGAGGTCACTAAAGATGATCTCAGGGACCAAGTTTGCATGTAGACACAGGGAGCTCTACAGAGTAGAATTCTCAGTCACTCGGAACAGAGGGAAATGGCAGTTCTTTAAACACTAAGGGTAAGGAGTTTGAAAAATAATATATAGGCATGTATGACTGAATCACTTCCCTGGACACCTGAAACTAGCACAGTATTGTAAATCAACTATACCCTAATAATATTTTTAAATAATTAAAGAAAAATTGTTTAAAAAGAGATGATTTAAATCAAAATTACATTTTGAGCAAAATGGTCCCTGGAGCTGAGTTATAAAGAAGTAGACGTATAATTATCTTGTGCCCTGACTTTCCCTCTAGGCTGGTGTGACTAATTATCTTTAACATAACACTAGTGGCAAACTAACTGATGCCTATAAATAGTGCAGATATTAATAGTCATTTGTAGTTTTAATTTATTTCCAAAACAAATCTCTGTCCTGTCTGCAGGTTTAAAAAAACAAAACTAACACATGGCTTTGAAGTAACTATTTGAGTTTCAAACATGTGATGTGGAATTCAATGGCTTAATTTTAAAATTGAGATAAATTCATATGGATTTTAAGAAATAAATTACAACAATGTTTTCTATTTGATAATTTTCAAAATTTTAATATTATTCACTTAGAGAAAAGTGCCCACTTACCCAAAATTTACAATATTAATTTTTACAGTTGAGCTATTCCATGAAGCTATTGATGTTTTTCTTAATATTCAAAATGGCATTTCTTGGTCAATTCTTAAAGTTTCAATCAAATCTTTCCATTTCCAAAACAAAAGACTCTTTAAGTACACACATGCACGTTCATGCACGCACACACACACACAAACACACACACACACACACACACACACACACACACACACCTACCTTACAAGAAATATTCAGGTTATTGTATTGAAGAATATCTAAAGGACTACTCTCCACTCATAAAACCTGAGAAGTTTGTTGCATAATTAAAATGGTTAGATGTCCTTGTTTTCTCAGTCTAGTTTACACTAGTTGCCCTAACATATGTGCATGCATGCTTAGTCGCTTCAGTTGTGTCCAACTCTTTGTGATCCTTTGAACTGTAGATTGCCAGGATCCTCTTTCCATGAAAATTCTCCAGGCAAGAATACTGGAGTGGTTTGCCATGGCCTCATCCAGGGGAATCTTCCCAATTCAGGGGCTGATCCCATGTCTCTTATGTCTCCTGCATTGGCAGGTAGATTCTTTACCATTGAGACACATGGGAAGCCCTGCCCTAACACATTTAGTGGCAAAGCCCAATTTTGTTTTCCAAAGTATCACAATTTTAACAACAAATTACATTGCCATCCCTAACATATTTAGCTGTTTGTTTTCCAGATTTGTATGCACTCTCAATAAGAAAGTATAAGAAAAGGTTTAATTAACAGAACTGATAATAGCAAACATTAATTGTTTCATGTGAAACCAATCTTTCATAAAACCATATTATATTTAATCATTTAATTTGTCATTGAAGGCACAGAGAAATTCCTCCCATTGTCATTTTATCCTAAGTTTCTGATACAAGCCTGTTTCTTAAGCAGTTGAACCAATTCTACCAACACTCTTTCTGTGGTAGACTTCTTTTGAAGGGTTTTCATCCTTTCTAGATTCATGTTGATCTTTTCAACATCCACATGCCCTTCACTCATCTCTGGGTCAGCCTCCAAAATAGGAGACACTTTGAAAAGAGTTCCCTCCAAATTATTATAGTTACCCCTCCTTCCCCCAATGTAGTTTAATCCTGAAAACTTTCAATCAATGCCTCTCTAGAGTCCTCAGTTACAAAACTTGGCTCAGGTTCCCACTGAAAATGTGTTGAGTAATTCATCCAAAATTACAGTGAACCATCAACAGTAAAGAATCCATCTGCCAGTGCAGGAGATGTGGGTTTGATCCCCAGGTGGGGAAGATCCCCTGCAGAAAAAAATGACAATTCACTCCAATATTCTTGCCTAGGAAATCCCATGACAGAGGAGCCTGGTGGGAAACAGTCCATGGGATCCCAAAGAGTTGGACACCATTTAGCAACTAAATAATAACAAATACAGATATCCAGGGTGTGCCTCTGTTAATACTATCAATATCCTTATAAATATTAGCACTCAACTCTTCCTGCATTAAATATCAGACAGAATAGAGATACCAATATTCCAGGTTTTAAAAACATTTGAAGTGTTTTCAAATAATTTTAAAGCAAACAGAGTCCATTATTTTTATAGAAACTATCACAATAACAAAAGAGTAAAATAATATATGGAATTTTTTTTAAAAGTTATAATTTACGCAATTTTACCAAGGGATCCCAAAGAGTCGGACACAACTGAGTGGCTAAACACTTTCACTAGGGTTTGTCTGGTGACTCGGTAAAAAAATCTGCATGGAATATGGGTTTGCTCCCTGGGTCGGGAAGATCCCCTGGAAAAGTGAATGCCTACCTATTCTAGTATTCTTGTCTTGGAAATTCCAGGGACACAGGAGCCTGGCCAGCTATAGTCCATGGGGTCCCAAAGAGCTGGACATGACTGAGTGACTAGCACTTTCATTTCCATCCTTTTTAGAAAGACATAAACCTTGATACAGGAGAAATCATTTAAGAGTGGGGATATTTGAACATATTGGCACTAAAAAATGTGTTGATTCAAAAAGAATGTATTTATATCTTCTTTATTCAAGTCTTGAGATCTATACTCAGCATTAAAGAAATGGTTAAAATACATGAGTCATAAATATGCACTGTATTCAGGCAAAATGAGAATAGCTTTAATAATAACTCATTTCTGAGGAACACTTTAAATATACCAAAATATAAGTAAGAGAAATATGAAATAAATCAAATAAAATCACAGAAGTAAGTTGAACATGTCAGTAATTATATATGAATTTTCTAAGCTTCTCTATACAAAGTTAATTCAAATATTTTTAAAAACATAAAAATAAATTTAAAGTATATACTTTTATTATTATTATTATTATTATTATTATTATTATTGACTGCATCACCTAGCATCCCAAACACACACCCCCTGCCGTAGAAGCACAGAATCTTAACCTCTGGACCAGGAGGAAAACCCCTAAAGTATATATTTAAGTAAACTGTAGCTTATTGTACAGTTTGCTTTCCTTTGCATCTTTTCTTTCTAACATCATAATTAGGAAGTTATTTTTTCCCCCAGCAATGTTGCCTAGATATCATCCTCCTCTAAATGTTGAATTGCCTCCTGTTATCATAACTTGGCTCATTTTTATTCTCAACACTTTCCCTAGGTAGGCTCTCAATTTTGCTTTTTGAATACTCTATTTATGCTGTAATTTACAAATTTGTATTTTCAGATCACACCTCTCCTCTGACACATATCCACCTTACCATGTAAAACTTCCACTTGTATATTTCAAACAATATGATTAAATTAAAACTTTTTTTTATTTCTCACAATATTTTCCCATCTCCAAGCCAGTTTTTCACATATCTCTAAATAAGACTACCATCCTTCCCCTTTCTCAACCAATAAGTTTAGGAAAGCTATGACCACCCCCTCCTCTTATTTACTAATCAGCTTCCAATCCATTAGCACACCCTACCAATCCTTTCTTCTAAGTAGGTAAGATGCATTTCTGCTGTAGTCCTACCCATAGTCAATCTGAGCCTAACTTTATGAGCCATTAACAAATGTTCTTTGGTTTTCTGTTTTACCCAAAATAAAATCCTACCTTTATACCACATCCTAGAATGCATGGCATTACCTCTTTTGCCTGCCTTTCTGACCTTATTTCTACTTGCTATTTGACACATTTTCTTTCTCAAATCTCTCAGGATCTTTAACATAGCAGGAACATTTGCATTTGCAACTTGAAATACTCTACCTCTCTTCCTTCTATTTGTTTGGCTATTTTTGCTTCACTGTGTTTATGAGCTTGAACATCATCTTTTAGAAAAGTCTCTCCTGAAAATTCTATTTAAATGCAAACTCCACTCTCCACTCTAATTAAGCACTGGATTTTTTTGCATGTATTTTGTTAAAAAATCACAACTGTTATGTCTCTTTTCTAATCTACTTCTCCACTATCTTGTAAAAACTATATGAAGTTAATGTGTATATATGAATTACTATAAAAACAATATTTTGGCCACCTGATGTGAAGAGCTGACTCATTTGAAAAGACCCTGATGTTGGGAAAGATTGAATGCAGGAGGAGAAGGGGACGACAGAGGATGAGATGGTTAGATGGCATCACCGACTCAATGGACATGAGTTTGGGTAAACTCCAGGAGTTGGTGATGAACAGGGAGGCCTGGCATGCTGTGGTTCATGGGATCACAAAGAGTCAGACATGTCTGAGTGACTGAACTGAACTGAACTGAACACGAAAGTATCATCTCTATGGAAAGATGATAAATAATGCAATTTTTGTTTGGCAATATTTCAAGTTTTTTACATGAATAGCTGTTTCTGATCACCATATATTTTCTAGCTATCTTTAAAATATTAGCATTATTTTGTTGCTTCCCTTGTGACTCAGCTGATAAAGAATCCACCCGCAATGCAGGAGACCTAGGTTTGATCCCTGGATTGGGAAGATCCCCTGGGGAAGGGAAAGGCTACCCACTACAGTATTCTAGCCTAGAGAATTACATGGACTACAGTCCATGGGTTGCAGAGAGTCAACACAACTGAGCGACTTTCAATTTCTCTTTCACATTCACATATAATGAGTTAGTAATGTACTAACCATAGGAGCTTCAATAGGTATATTAAAATTATATAGCTTTAATAGTTTATAGTTCAGAGTCCTTTGGAGCATTTTCTTTCCTAACCATTAAATTATTATTATTATTATTATTTTTTACTAAAACAAGCAAACAAAAACATAGGGCTGAAAACAAATAGATGCTTTGACTGAACTAGGCACATATATGGCTAATATGTAATGTTATAGTTTACTCAAAATTAAAACTAAGCAACTTTTTCATTTATCATGATCATTAGACTTCAATTCACAATCATAAATATAGCTAGAAACAAATTTGAGTTTTTAACATTAATGTTTAACTTTAAATTTCATACTGCAGAGACATTTTCTTTGCACAAAATCTATAAATGATCATAATTGGTATTTTTACTCCTAATCACAGGTGCCATCTATTGTAAGTGCACTGACATGCAGCCGTACATTCAAATGCACACCTTAGTTTGAAACAGGATATACCACTTTCATCATCTGACTATATCCACTGAAAAGAACTTAAAATTCAATAGGATAAATGAAACAAGAAGAAAAAAAAAAAAAACATGTCTATGAAGTAACGTTTGAGTGTCATTTTGGGGAGAAACATAAAAGAGGACACTCTTACTATATCAAGCCATTGTTACCAAATTTATCTGCAAGTCACACTTGAAAACGTTACATATGTTCTGCTATTATATTGCACAATACATGTAGATTGGATATTCATTATCAAGATTTACTGTGCCTTTCCTGAATTTACTGAAAAGAGTAATTAAACCAAAAGTGTCCATATCCTTTTTTTCAGAATATGAATTGGCAATAGCAGCAGCAGCAAATATATAATATTAATATATGGATAAAACAAAGTAATGATTTTCTAATATATTTCAACTATGGTCTTATAATAATATTTAATGTCATTAATTATTCTATCCTTTGTTTCATGTGCCATAAATTGCACAATAAAACTACTGAAATATTAAAATAATTGTAAATGTTTTTCTAACAGTGCCTTCTGAAGCTGTTAGGTTTTCCTGACTTTTGTTGCTTTAAATACCAGAGAGTTATGTGTTATTCTGTCCCAGATTCTCCATTTGAAATTTGTACAGGCAAGTTCATTCAGCCAGAATGTCAAGCAATGGGTAGTGGTTAAGATGTGCTTGTATAATATTTGGGGAAGGAGTGGATACTAAGAAAGTACATTATAGTCATATTGTGAAAGATGAATATGACAAGATACATGACATATAAGAAGTCATCTGAACACTATTTATGAGCCTTTTTAAAATCTACATCATAATAGCAAATTAAATTTTGTATTCACCATCATTTTTTCACTATCTTTCCAGACATCTGGATTTTTAGTTTTGGCTGTGACTATTGAAGCCAAAAAGGCTTTTCAAAATGCATAATTCATTAAATATTTATTCAAATGGCCACTAATTACAATATACTCTGTGGAATTGCTGAAATAAAAATGCCTGTGACATGGTCACTCTCATCAAGGAGCACACAAATGAGTTTGGAACTCTAATAATCTCTGATTAACTATCAGATCCTCACAAATAAAAATATCCAACCAGATGGATTGACCTCTTCAAACATCATCCATCACTTTGGCCTCATGTCCTGCAGAAACTGATGAATTTTATAATTTATAACAGAATTTAGAGAACCAAAAGGCAATTTTTCTGCCAGATATGTAGTCATCAACAGTATTCATATTTAAGTCAATACTCTTAAAACAGGTACTATACTCACATGTATATCCAAAGGAAGGGCTGAATGACTTTGGTGTAGAGTGAGAAAAATGAGCTACTGGAATCTGGGTATTGGATTTTACAGTGTTCTTCCATTTGTTTAAATGAATTGATTTTCAGAAATGCCATGTCATGTGTATTTTTTTTTCCTTTGAAGGAGTTCCTAAGAAGAAGTAATTAAGAACATGTATTTAGTAGAGAATCTTAACTTTGAAATGTGTATGTACTTCTATCCTAAATTAGTGTTTAGTCCTCTGAAGTTTCTTTTTATTTTTTTTAAATTTCAGTTTAAGTCAATTTCTTTATGTCACATTTGCTTAGGCATTTGAATCATCTCTTAATTTTATTTTGTTCCTATTCAAACAATTTTCCTTTATTTGTATTTCACTCTTTAAATTTCAACTTTAAACATTTTAGCATTTTAGTTAAGTTGCTTTGAAAGTGAAAGTGAAAGTTACTCAGTTGTATCCTACTCTCTGTGACCCCATGGACTATGCAGTTGATGGAATTCTCCAGGCCAGAATACTGGAGTGGGTAGCCTTTCCCTTCTCCAGATGATCCTTCCAACCCAGGGATTGAAGCCAGATCTGCCACATTACAGGTGGATTCTCTACCAGCTAAGGCACAAGGGAAATCCAAGAATACTAGAGTGGGTAGTCTATCCTTTCTCCAGCAGATCTTCCTGACCCAAGAATTGAACCAGGGTCTCCTGCATTGCAGGTGGATTCTTTACCAACTGAGCTATCAGTTATTTCTTTACACAGTCTTTTCTTTTTACCTCTCTAGTGAAGCATGCCCCAAATGCTTAAGTTTTTTAGAGAAACTTAATTCAAACTATGTGTTTGAGGAAAGGGTGTTTCAGTGATCAAACTGTTTCTTTGTTGTAGGAATTCTTAGAGCCTTGCATAAATAGTGTGACTTTCAAAGAGATAAATGCAGCATATAGTACTGCTGATACTTATTTGACCATCAGAATTACTGTATTCACTAGAATGGTGATACACTCTATGAAATGCACATGATGTCATATGAAATGTCATGCTGAAGATAATTTGGCTATATATGTGAAAATTTATTTATAGGATTGTTTATTCTCTTCCATTTGTCTATGTCAGTCAATGCCAATACCACATTGTTTTATTGCTTCAGATTTGTTCAAATATTTGGAAATAAGGAAGTATGAAGACTCCAGCTATGTTTTTCTCTTGCAAGATGGTTTTGGATATTGCAATTTCATATGAATTATAGGATGAATTTTTTTTTCCTATTTTTGTTTAAAAATGCCTTTGATAATTTGAGATATATATGGTATTGAACCTATAGATCACTTTGTGGGATATAGACATCTTAACCATATTAAGTCATTAAATCTCTGAAAACAAAATGCCTTTCAATTTATTTGTGTTTTTATTAATTTCTTTCAGCAAAGTTTTGTGTTTTTCACTGTCTACGTCTTTAACCACTTTGGTTAATTTCTAAATATATTTTTAAATGTTATTTAAAATTTTCTGAATTTCCCTCTTGGAAAATTGTTTGAAAATATAGATCATTGCTAATATAAAGAAAAACAACTGATTTTTGTGTGTTGATTTTATTTCCTATAACTTTATTGAATTTCTTTATTTGTTCTAATATGTTTTTGTAGAATTGCTATAGAATTATACATAAAAGATCATATCATCTATGAAGAGAGATAATTTTTCTACTTCCTTTCCTATTTGAATGCATTTAGTTTTCTTTCATGTTTAATTGCTCTAGCTAAAATTTCCATCACTATGTTGAACAAAAGTTGTGAGATACAGCATTCTTGCTTCATTCCTAATCTGAGAAGGAAAGTTTTCAGGTATTCACTACTGAGTATGATTTTAACTATAAGCCTGCCACATATGACTTCTGTCATATTGAGGCAATATTCTTTTATTCCTAGTTTTTTTTTAGCACTTTTTTCATGGAAGAGTGTTGAATTTTCTTAAATTATTTTCCAAATCAAATGAATTGAGCATATGGTTTCTGTTCTTCCTTGTGTTAATGTGGTCTAATATGATTAATATGACATTTACCAATTTTGTTAATCTTTTCAAAGAACCAAATATTGGCTCTCTTGATTTTTTTCCCCCTGTTATTTCTCAATTTAATTCATTTCTGCTTTAATCTTAAATATTTTCTTTCCTCTGTGAAATTTATTTATTTATTTATTTATTTATTTATTTTCTGGTTCCTTGAGGTATAATGTTAGGTTCTTGATTTAACATTTTTCTTCTTTTTTAATGTAGAAAGTTTCACTATAACTATTAGTACTACTTTGGTTGTACCTCATAAGTTTTGGTATATGGTGATTCCATTTTGATCTGTCTCAGTGGAGAGACAAAGTGTTAGTGACAGTGAGATGCCCACCATGAGTATCCTTCAATTATTTTAATACTTATTGATCAATAAAAGTTTATCATGTTTTGCCTTCCAAAATTGCATATTATTTTCCTATAAATTAAGCTAATTCATTCAGATTTTCAATGCATTAACAGAGTCACAATTCTCATCTATTATTTTAGTCATTTTTAATGTTATGGTTTCAACATGACTGAAGACTCTTTGGCCTCCACTCCTTCAACATTAGCTGGATTTAGTAACTCCAAAGAAAATTATAGTGCAACAAAGAGTGTGCTCTTAGTGATCCCTTTCATGGATCACTGCCTTGTCATGGCAAAGGGGTTTGTGTAACTCAATGAAGCTTTGAGCCATGTTAAGTAGGGCCACCCAAGATAGACAGGTCATAGTGGAGAGTTCTACAAAACATGAGCTACTGCAGGAATGAGTGACAAACCACCCCAGTGTAGGTGTCGTGAGAACCTCATGAACTGTATAAAAGTACAAAAAGATATGACACCAAAAGATTAGTCCCTCAGGTCTGAAGGTGCCCAATATGCTACTGAGGAAGAGTAGAGGAGAACTACTAACAGCCCAAGAAAGTATGAAGCAGCTGGATTAAAGTGGAAATGAACCCAGTTGTGGACGTGTCTGGAGGTGAAAGTAAAATCCAATGCTGCAAAGAACAGTATTGCATAGGAATCTGGAAAGTTAAGTCCATGAATCAAGGTAAACTGAACATAGTCAAGCAGGAAATGGCAAGAATAAACATCAACATTTTAGGAATGAGTCGTATCTACTACTGTGGGCAAGAATCCCGTAGAACAAGTGGAGTAGCCCCTATAATCAACAAGAGTCTGAAATGCAGTACTTGGCTGCAGCCTCAAAAATGACAGAATGATCTCAGTTCATTTACAAAGGCAAGCCATTCAACATCACAGTAATCCAAATATATGCCCCTACCACCAATGCCAAAGAAGCTAAAGTTGGTTAGTTTTATGAAGACCTAGAGGACTTCCTGGAACTACCACCAAAAAAAAAAAAAAAAAAGAGATGTTTTATTCATTATTGGGGATTGGAATTCAAAAGTAGGAAGTCAAGAGATACCTAGAGTAATAGGCAAGCTTGACTTTGGAGAACAAAATGAAGCAGGGCAAAGGCTAATTGAATTCTGCCAAGAGAATGCATTAATCATAATAAATACACTTTTTCAACAATACTTTTTCAAGAGATGATTTTACACATGGACATCACCAAATGGCCAATACCAAAATAAATTGACTGCATTCTTTGTAGCCAAAGATAGAGAAGCTGTATACAGTCAGCAAAAACAAGATTAGGAGCTGACTGTGACTCAGATCATCAGCTTCTTATAGCAAAATTTAGGCTTAAACTAAAGAAAGTGGGGAAAACCATTAGGCCAGCCAGGAACAACTTAAATCAAATCCATTATTAATGTGCAGTGAAAGCAATGAATATTTTCAAGAGATTAGAACTTGTAAACAGTGTGCCTAAAGAACCATGGAGGGAGGTCCATAATATTGTACAGGAGACAGTGAACAAAATAATCCCAAAGAAAAAGAAAAGCAAAGGCAACATGGCTATATGAGGAGGTCTTACAAATAACTAAAGAAAGACAAGAAGCCAAAAGCAAGGGAGAAAGGGAAAGGTATATCCAGCTAAATGCATAATTCCAAAGAACTGCAAGGAGAGACAAGAAAGTCTTCTTCAATGAATGATGTATAAAAATAAATGAGACAGATCCATGAGACAGGGTGCTCAGGGCTGGTGCACTGGGATGACCCTGAGGAATGGGATGGGGAGGGAGGTGGGAGGGGGGTTCAGGATGGGGGACACATGTACACCCACGGCTGATTCATGTCAATGTATGGCAAAAGCCACTACAATAATGTAAAGCAATTAGCCTCCAATTAAAATAAATTAATTAATTAAAAAAAATGAAAACAAAAGAAGGGAAAAGACTAGAGGCCCATTTGGGAAAATTGGAGGTATCAAGGGAACATTTGCTCAAAGATAGGCACAATAAAGAACATAAACAGTAGCGACCTAATAGACACTGAAGAGATCAAGAAGAGATGGAAAGAATACATACAAGAACAGTATAAAAAAGATCGAGATGAACTGGATGACTACAATGGTGTGGTCAGCCTCCCAGAGCCAGACATTCTAGAGAGCAAAGTCAAGTGAGTCTTAGGAAGCACTGCTCTTAATAAAGCTAGTGGATGTGATGGAATTCCAGTAGAACTATTCGAAACCCTAAAGGATGATGCCATCAAGGTGTTGCATTCTATATGTCAGCAAATCTGGAAGACCCAACAGTGGCCACAGGACTGGGAAAGATCGATCTTCATCCCAATTCCCAAGAAGGGTAGTACTAAAGAATGTGCTAACCATCGGACAATTGCATTCATCTCCCATGCTAGTAAGGTCATGCTTAAAATCTTGCATGCTAAGCCTTCAGCATTATGTGAACCAAAAACTTCGAGATGTCCAATTTGGGTTTAGAAAGGGAAAAGGAACAAGAGATCAAATTGTCAATATTTTCTGGATCATAGAGAAAGCTAGGGAATTAAAAACAAAAAAATCTACCTCTGTTTCATTGACTGTGCTGAAGCCTTTGACTGTGTGGATCATAAAAAACTGTGGAAAGCTCTTAAAGAGATAGGAATACCAGACCATCTTATCTGTCTCCTGAGAAGTCTGTATGGAGGTCAAGAAGCAAGAGTTTGGATTTATCTCTGGGCTTTCTATTCTGTTCCATTGATCTATATTTCTGTCTTTGTGCCAGTACCATACTGTCTTGATGACTGTGGCTTTGTAGTAGAGTCTGAAGTCAGGCAGGTTGATTCCTCCAGTTCCATTCTTCTTTCTCAAGATTGCTTTGGCTATTCGAGGTTTTTTTTGTATTTCCATACAAATTGTGAAATTCTTTGGTCTAGTTCTGTGAAAAATACCGTTGGTAACTTGATAGGGATTGCATTGAATCTATAGATTGCTTTAGGTAGAATAGCCATTTTGACAATATTGATTCTTCCAATCCATGAGCATGGTATGTTTCTCCATCTGTTTGTGTCCTCTTTGATTTCTTTCATCAGTGTTTTATAGTTTTCTATGTATAGGTCTTTTGTTTCTTTAGGTAGATATACTCCTAAGTATTTTATTCTTTTTGTTGCAATGGTGAATGGTATTGTTTCTTTAATTTCTCTTTCTGTTTTTTCATTGTTAGTATATAGGAATGCAAGGGATTTCTGTGTGTTAATTTTATATCCTGCAACTTTACTATATTCATTGATTAGCTCTAGTAATTTTCTGGTAGAGTCTTTAGGGTTTTCTATGTAGAGGATCATGTCATCTGCAAACAGTGAGAGTTTACTTCTTCTTTTCCTATCTGGATTCCTTTTACTTCTTTTTCTGCTCTGATTGCTGTGGCCAAACTTCCAACACTATGTTGAATAGTAGTGGTGAGAGTGGCACCCTTGTCTTGTTCCTGATTTCAGGGGAAATGCTTTCAATTTTTCACCATTGAGGTGATCACGGACCTATGGACACCTTATCTTTGACAAAGGAGGCAAGGATATACAATGGAAAAAAGACAACCTCTTTAACAAGTGGTGCTGGGATAACTGGTCAACCACTTTGTAAAAGAATTGAAACTAGAACACTTCTAACACCATACACAAAAATAAACTCAAAATGGATTAAAGATCTAAATGTAAGACCCAGAAACTATAAAACTCCTAGAGGAGAACATAGGCAAAACCCTCTCCGACATAAATCACAGCAAGATCCTCTATGACCCACCTCCCAGAATATTGGAAATAAAAGCAAAACTAAACAAATGGGACCTAATGAAACTTAAAAAGCTTTTGCACTACAAAGGAAACTATAAGTAAGGTGAAAAGACAGCCCTCAGATTGGGAGAAAATAATAGCAAATGAAGAAACAGACAAAGGATTAATCTCAAAAATATACAAGCAAGCTCTTGAAGCTCAATCCAGAAAAATGTCCAATCAAAAAATGGGCCAAAGAACTAAACAGACATTTCTCCAAAGAAGACATACAGATGGCTAACAAACACATGAAAAGATGCTCAACATCACTCATTATTAGAGAAATGCAAATCAAAACCACAATGAGGTACCATTACACGCCAGTCAGGATGGCTGCTATCCAAAAAGTCTACAAGCAATAAATGCTGGAGAGGGTGTGGAGAAAAAGGGAACCCTCTTACACTGTTGGTGGGAATGCAAACTAGTACAGCCACTATGGAGAACATGTTGGAGATTTCTTAAAAAACTGGAAATAGAACTGCCATATGACCCAGCAATCCCACTTCTGGGCATACACACTGAGGAAACCAGATCTGAAAGAGACACGTGCACCCCAATGTTCATCGCAGCACTGTTTATAATAGCCAGGACATGGAAGCAACCTAGATGCCCATCAGCAGATGAATGGATAAGGAAGCTGTGGTACATATACACCATGGAATATTACTCAGCCATTAAAAAGAATTCATTTGAATCAGTTCTAATGAGATGGATGAAACTGGAGCCCATTATACAGAGTGAAGTAAGCCAGAAAGATAAAGAACATTACAGCATACTAACACATATATATGGAATTTAGAAAGATGGTAACGATAACCCTATATGCAAAACAGAAAAAGAGACACAGAAATACAGAACAGACTTTTGAACTCTGTGGAGAAGGTGAGGGTGGGATGTTTCAAAAGAACAGCATCTATACTATCTATGGCGAAACAGATCACCAGCCCAGGTGGGATGCATGAGACAAGTGCTCGGGCCTGGTGCACTGGGAAGACCCAGAGGAATCGGTGGAGAGGAGGTGGGGGGGGGATCGGGATGGGGAATACGTGTAAATCTATGGCTGATTCAATATCAATGTATGACCAAAAAAAAAATAATAAATTAAAAAAAAAAAAAAAAAGAAGCAAGAGTTTGAACTCTAATCGAAGAAAGCAAAGTGCTGCCTTATTTTATCTATTTGAGAATATATGCATATGTGACTCAAAATCTCCACTATTATGCACATGCTTATGTCAGTGAATGACCATGAAAATACCACATATGTTGACTTTGGAGTTACAAAAAAATTTTACCAAGTAGGTAAATTGGCAAGTTTGAAATCCATGAATAGAGAGGATTGATTATATATCCCAGTGTAATAATAGATTCAGCATTATCTAATTCATTGATATATTCATACATTAGGTACTTTTTTTAAAGATTATTTGTATATTTTCATGGTTACTAGTCTATTGCCAAAATTGCTAATATTACCTTCTAATTCCTTAGATGTATCAGGCTTAATTAACTTAAAAAAAATTAGTGACATTGATATCACCTGATTTCTCTCTGTTATCTTTCCTAACTATCTCTTATTTCTCTTGCTTTTATCACAAAATACTATCCCAAGATACATTTGATAAGTTTTTATAGCTACACTAGATATTGTGAAAATACTAGGGATAATTTGAGACTCTATGTGATATTACCTTTCTCCAAAAGGTATTTCACTGAATTCTGGGAGATTACTAGGCAATGGGCACTAGCAATACCAGGTCAATTTAATCCACTGAGAGGTTAGGATGAGTTACAATTAGTCTTTATTCCTTGTGAATGTTGATTTCTTTAAATTTGCCATATCCCATTGTTCCTAAGTACATAAATAAACATATGTTCCAATACATCTAGTTGCATTCAGTCTTTCATTTTTCAGCTATGTTTTCATGAATAGACGTATCTCAAATACTTCACCTATGTATCATCCGTACTCTTCTCACAAATTTCCATTTGGAATTTCTTCATAAATCCTATCTCCTTGATTTCTTCAAACATACTTCAGTATATTTTGTGTAGCTTTCATAGTTGTTTCCAGTAGGCATTTGTAGTAAAACATATTAACTAGGTGCTTGACTATTTTCCTCCTTTTTGGGTAACAGTTAGTTTGTGAAGTCAAATTTCTGTTTTCCTATTTTCATTCCTGACAAGTACCAAGCAACATTACTAAGAGAATATTTCTATTTCTATTATTTTAGAGAGAGGCTAGCAGGTATATCCAGCTCATAAATAAGGAACACATTATTCTTCAGAATAAAAAGATTTCACTTTAGTGGGAATTGTAATCTGATCTTTCAATATAGAAGTTCTAATATTTTTGCTATTAATATTAAAATATACATTCATTATGAATGTGCATAACTTAAAACATTAGTATTTAAGCATACTGCTACCCCATAGTTAATTCCCAAACAAGAGATTTTGGGTAAATAAATGTTAATTAGAAATTGGAACATCTCAACAAAATTATCTTCAAAAATATTATTCTCAGTACAATTATGTTTCTTTTCTTTCAGAATACATAGATTTTACATGTTTCAAGTAGACAACTTTTTAATCTTTTGAGCTTTTACAGGATGATTTTATAAATGAAAATCTTGTTAATTAAACAACTCGGTGTCTGTGGTTATTCTAATTCAACTGCTTAAAATTATAAACTGGTCATGCTCAGTCATGTCTGATTCTTTGTGACCCTATATGGACTGTAGCCGCCAGGTCTCTCTGTCCATGGGATTTTCCAGGCAAGATTACTGGAGTGGGATGCCATTTCCTCCTCCAGGGGATCTTCCTGACTCAGGGACTGAACCAGAGTCTCTTGTGTCCCCTCATTGGCAGGTGGATTCTTTACCACTGAGCCACCTGAGAAGCCCTTAAAATTATAATACACTTCATTAGAATATGCACCATTTCCTTATAATGATGAAGAGCATCTGTTTAGATTTTGAGTATTGTGTGACAACAAATGTGATAATTTAATCTCAGTAAGAGAGTAAAGAAAGATCTAGACCTTACTGTCTTTAAAATGTATCCTTCTTTAAAGAAAAAAAAAAAATCAAAGGGTAGAAGAAAAAAAAAAATTGTTGTCAATTGGTAATTTTGACTTGAAATAAAGTTGTAGAATGAACTGTACATATTATATCCAACCTAAGTCTGAAAGGAGAGACAGCCAGTATGATCATTTTGGTAGCAAAATTCCTTAAAGCTTAGGCGTAAGCAGGAAAACAAAAATCATACTTCCTGTTGGTTGCAGTATTGAGAATTACTCAATTTTTAACAAATAGACTTGTGGTTATAATAACTCATGGTTGTTTTCAGAAAATAACTTTTCCTCTTGCAGACAAATTGCATAAAATATTAATTCCAAGAGAAGTTAATAATATATGATATAAAATTTGAGAACAAGGAGCAAAACTTTGATGTATCATATAAACATCTTTTGTAAATTTTTTAAAGTATCTGGATGGTTCATTAGAGTTAATTCTTATTGCTAAGGATTATGCATATGACAAAAGTATAATTTAAATATGGCAGTGAGAGGAAAAAGGGAGAACATGAAAGCTATATATCATTAAGATTCACTTGAAACATATAATATAATATCATACTTATTTTGCTGTATGCTTGAAATGAAAACAATAAAGAGCTGAGCTAAGCTGAGGTAATATTTTGCATTTCCTAGAATCCTAAACAAAATCAGAACAATGAAGTTGATTGAAGACTACAGTTTGAATATACAAACTGCTGAATTTACAGCCATCAAATATTTCATATTTTTTCTTATGATTTACAGCTGTGTTTAAATAAATCTATCTAATTATACTGAAGCCAGGCATGTAATCATGGACTAATCCCATTTGCATGCTTAGAAAATGATAACAATGAGCTCCAGTGGGCAATAAAGATTTAGATAAACAAATTGAGAAGTTTCTACAGTAATCCCAGATATTTTTTTTACGATTTTTATTTGGCTCCCTGCTTCCAGCAGATCATATTTTTGACCTTAAACCAAAAGTAAGAGAGACAGATAAGTCAATGCTTGACACTTCCTCACAAAGACTGGACCATCTGGACATTTTATATTTGTAACAGGTGCTTCTGGGATTTAGAGCCTAATTCTGGCCCAGATTCTGTTCTGTATGGGTGACTCTGTTGCTATGTGCAATTGTGCATTGCATTAATTGAAGAGAATAGAAAAGGCCAAGTACAGCAATTAGTCAGTTGGTCATGCAGAAAAGAGTCTGGTGGCTTTGAGCCATGAAATGTTCAATGCACAGATGCACTGTACCATCAGTTTTGCTCTCTCTGGTATGCTTCTAGTCTGTGACAGGTAAAATGCCTTTGTGATTTGATCCCCGTTGTCTATCCCCTGTAAAAACAAACTACATTTTGTAGCCACTAGAGAGAGAAAATGCTATATTGACACAATGTATCTTGAGTATATAATAAAATAATACAGAGTAGGCAGAAAACTAAAGATTTTTCAAATAAATTTAACATGTACTTTAGTCATAAAATACTTAGATGCATTGTTTATTAGGTGAAGGTACTACTTTATAGTACTTTTTAATATTGAAGATTTTAGACTCATGAGTGCAAACAATTTTGGTTAAATCTTTTAAAGCACACATAATGATTTTGTTACTCAAAACTCCAGTTTCCTCATTTATAAATTAGGAGTATTGTCATAAAGCAAATCATGTAACACATGACAAGAATGATGCTCATTTAATTATTGTATTTGGGACCAACAAATAAAGAACCAGACAGACAACTCAAAACACCAAAGCACTGAGACAATTTTAACATTTATGGTTTCTCTACTTCCATTTTAGAAGTTTAATTATGATATTTTAACACTATATAATATCACCTTTGTGATGGTGAATTTTAGGTGCCGATTTGACTGAGTTCAGGGACTGTCAAATAGCCAATAAAACATTATTTCTGGGTGTGTCTGTGAGGATATTTCCAGGAGAGATTAGTATTTGGATCAGTAGAATGAGTAAAGAAAACCCACCTCAGGAATGCAGTTGGGCATCATCCAGTCCATTCAGTGAAGGTCTGAGTAAACAAAAAGGCAGAGGAAGGGATAATTTGATCTTTCTGTTTGACCTGGGATATGCATCTTCTGCAACCTTCAGACATTGGCTGCCCTGGTTCTCAGGACTTTGGACTCAGAGTGAATTACAAAATTCTGAGTGAACAAATCTATTTAAGCCATATAAACAAAACTAAATCTAACTTATTTCATGATCATAAGTGAAACAAATTATTTCCTATAAATGACTCTGGTAATTATAAAAGAAACTTAAGTTATATCCCTAAAAATGATATAAGATAATCATTTTTAGCCAATCCCTTGTTATCTGGGCCAATCACTTTAAACAATTTCCTCATTTTCACTACACAAGCTATCCTGTTACGTCACACCCTGCAGCTTCATACTGGCTTTTAATATGAAAGCTCTCAGTTCATGATTTACTCTTATATGCAAAATAAACTCTTACTAAATATCATTTTACTGATATAGTGGTTTTAATTTTACCATTTCTAGATTTTTGATATTATGTACTATTATTTTAGTAACATAAACAAATACTGTACATATGTTCTCTAAATCAGGAATAGGAACACTTCTAGGTATGGAAATATCTATAATTTATAGAGCTTACAGTATGTAGTAAGACACATCATATATTTAACAATTACTTTTATGGTTTCATACAATAATAATAAATTAAATAATGGCCGGTATAATGCAAGCAAAGAAGTAAGAGGGTAGAAATAATAAAGATGCCATTTTAGTTTGTGAGATCAGGAAAGAACTCTGAAGAGGTGATATTATTACCAAGTTCAAGCCTTCATTCTGTTGGCCACGTGACAAGACAATAAATCAGGAGATGAGATGTCCAAACAAGGAATAGTGAGTTTATTCTGAAGCCAAGTAAAACAAGAAAATGGTGGGCTACTGTCACAAAGGACCTCTTACTAAAGTTAAAATGCAGGCTTTATTAATGCTAAAAAGGGAGAGCTGTTTGAAATTTTTCAGTGCCAGCCAGACCCCAGCAGAAGTGTGATAACCCTTTGTTCTCGCAGCTGTCCACCTAGGTCTGGTCACATTATTCCTCTAAACCTCCAATGTCGCTGCTGCTGCTAAGTCGCTTCAGTCGTGTCTGACTCTGTGCGACCCCATAGACGGCAGCCCACCAGGCTCCCCCGTCCCTGGGATTCTCCAGGCAAGATCACTGGAGTGGGTTGCCATTTCCTTCTTCAACGCGTGAAAGTGAAAAGTGAAAGTGAAGTCGCTCAGTCGTGTCCGACTCTTAGCGACCCCACGGACTGCAGCCCACCAGGTTCCTCCGTCCATGGGAGTTTCCAGGCAAGTGTACTGGAGTGGGGTGCCATTGCCTTCTCCGAACCTCTAATGAGACAGGTGTTATTATCTTTTCTAAAACATTTTCTCTCTACATGAATGGACTCTTAAAGGTCAGAGCCCTGAGAATAGGATATTAGGTATATTTCAGGCAATAGGCAACATTCTTTAACAAAGATGAAGAGACAGCATTACTAAAACAGTCAACAGAACACAGATATTAGAGCTAACGAATGGAATAGTTCAATAAGGGAGTCAGGTTTGTATTTTTCTGTTATTAATATAGAAACTTAAATGAAATGAGGAAACAAATCTTGAAAACCAATGGGTAAAGAGCATTACAGACCAAGGGATAAGCAGAAAGAACAGCAAGAACAAGGGACACTATATGGAACGGGCTTTTTTGTGATCCAGACCCTTCACTGGCTGCTTGACCTATTTCATTTCTGATATGTAGATTGGCTCCATAGCAGACCAATTAAATAGTAAATACATGGAGCCAGAGGAAGTTATATTCAAATCTAGCTTGTAGCATTTATTAGATGTTTTCCCATTTGTGAAATAGAGATAATATAAATAAAAATAACACAACACTATTGAACAAAAGCAAGCAACTACTTTCTTTGCAATACTTAGCATATAGTATCCATTGTATAAATATCAGCAATCATCTCCATCATTACCATCATCTTCTATAAAATATAAACCATTATACTTTAGTTCCATTATATAAATGGGAAAATTAAAACCCAGATTTCTTCAGTCTTGGCTGTTTTATTTGTTCTATGATACCTTCAAACAATGTTTGCATTTTAACTAATTTTATCTAAATGTTCCAGTAGCCAGTAGCTCTTAGATTAGTCTGCTACAAGCCATTCCTTTATAACTAGAAGTCTCTCTCAGAAAATACTTTAACGCTTAAAAAGAGCACATTTTCCATAAGTTTTAAAAGACATTTGAACTAAAATCATCTCTGATATTTTTACTTTCACTACATGTAACACATGGAAACAAACAAACAAACAAACAACAACAACAAACACGTTTTTAAATCAATTTTTCAAAGTTTAAAAAGCCTCGTTTCCTTGGACAATGTGGTTCATCAAGATCTCACCCTTCAAGTTTTCTGGCTCACTTTTTTAAGCATCAAGTATCCTGAGAAAAGGAGCTTTCATTTTTCACAGAATAGTTTTTATTTTGTGTGATAGAATAAAACTAAATAATAATAACAACAAATTAAAAATAATAATGAAGAGCTTGAGTGCTATAGAATTAAAACAAAACCATGTGGGCCATCTCTTTTAGGAGTTATTCTTTCCTTATTGCTTGAGGTGTAAAGCTTTGTGAGTGATAAAATCGTATTCAAATTGTGCTATTTCTGATCCTAGGGGAACACTTATCAGCAGCATTTTCCCCCACTGTGGCTCTTAATAATGACTCTTGATGGTGTCTGCATGCAGAATCACTAAACTTTTATTCCCCATGTGATAACTCCTGGTACTCAGCTAATAGCAGCTGTTCCTTGTAGCCCTCAGACTTTCTTGGTGGAAGCAAATTCTGAAAGCTAGTCTTATTTGCTGGATCAGTTTCAAACGATAATGGCTTTTGGTGGCCGTATTTTAGGGTCATGGTCTCTGTTAAGCCTTCTGTTTGCAGCTATTGTGTCCTAAGAAATGTATGAAGTTTTACATGAAAGACCTCTGGGGATTCTCTGAGAAATAAAACATATTGTTTTACATTCCTATGCAATCCCTTACATTTTATTTTGTGCTTAAATGTGTAAGGACACAGATAATTTAATTCATTTGGATCACTACAGGTCACTTATTCTTACCCACTTTCCCTCACTGACATTGCAGCTTACCTTGTTCCAGGTTGCACTGTCCAAATTCAAAATTGAATGAAAGACTAAATCTCAAATACATTTAAACAGTCAATTAGTAGGATTGAAAGGCACTTAGAAAAATCAGATTACAGAAAAATAAGACATCTTATAATTGCTCAAGCAAAATATTCAAGTAATAAAACTATTACATATTTTTAATTATACATACACACATGTTCACATACTAAGGACTCTTCCTCACCACAATTTGGGTACTTTATGTACATGCTCAAGAATTTTTAACTTAAAGCAAAAATTCCTTCACTCAATATTATCCTCCAGTAACATTTTTCCTTCTATGTTAATCTCACCAAAATAATCCTGTAGAACTCTTGCTTCAACTTCCTTATATAAAAGCTTTTATATCCTTTACAATCAAATATAATTATTATTTTCAATACCATTTCATTAAGATTATGTTAACAAAATCACCAAAAAAATCACAGTTTCTGAATTCTCATTTTACTTGACCATAATCTTTCCTGATCCTCTCATTCTTTCTTCTGCAGCCTCCCTCCTACTTTTCCAAATTTGCTTGTGAATCCTGCTTTGGGGAAAGACCTTTCTGTATTTACCCTTGATATGGTGATTTGCACCAAATTGATCTCCAGGGCCCTGGTTTGAAATCATTCTGGATTTTTATTTACTCCAGTTTATCCTTTCAACATTTTAATAGATACATATTTTTCTCCAGAGCCTACTTTCTACTCAGTGTCAACCCCATAGAGCCAAATTACTATAAAAACATTTGTTTCTGTATATCCCATAAGTTCATCAAACCTTAGAACTGAATTCATGACCTTGACTATTCATTGAAATCTGTAACTTCAGGAATTTCCAATAATTCCTCTGATCAAGATTTATTTTAATTGGTAATTCAATATCTGTATTCTCCATTAGGTTTTAAGTGTCATAAGTGCAAATGCTCTATTGGATTTATTTTTCAATATATGCCCAAATGCCAGAATACAGTATGCTCTCAAAAATATTAGCTGCTAAAATATTGTCTAAATTAAAAAGCTGATTTTGTATTGCTCTAGGTAAAACAAGAATGATTTACCATTTAAAAAAATGTGTCCACATACTTCAGTAAGGCATGGTTATATCGCTTCTCCCTGTGCAGTTTCATTTTCCCCATATTTCAAACCAGTCCTTTATACTCAGGTCAAACACTCCAATTCTTCAAACATAGGAGAATTCATTCATGATGACTCTCAAAGTAAATTTCCTCATGTCTCCTTTAAACTTTAAACTTCTCTAGACTCACTTAAAATATGGACTTTTTTGTAACAAATTAATCAACAGAAACCTCAATTCATAAGAGTTAGGGGCCAGAAGGGAGAGCTTTCATACACTATGATGACAGAATAGCCCAAAAGGAAGAAAAAAAATCTCCTTCTTCTCGCTGGCAAGAACTCAGTCAACTAGAGATGGTCACAATTCAACCAATGAAAAGCCACAGACTCTTTGTTTATTTTAGCCCTCCCAACTTTCTTTTGCACTTAATAAAGCAGTTCTCTTCTCCATTTTTACTGGGCTTGCCTGTGGCTCACTGTTGTTTCAGACCCTGTCTTACAGTTTTCTGCTGATCCAGAATAAATGCTTTTTTCTTTTTTTGCTGGAGAAATAATGGTATTCTATTTGTTTTAGGTCAGTGCTTTGGTGGTCCACACTAGGATGCAGAGAAGACCCCTTATGACTCTGAGACTCTTGATCAAAGAGATGTGTTACCTGCAATAAATCCGATAAATTTGCCTGCAATGAGGGAGACTCAAGTTCAATCCCTGGGTGGGGAAGATCCCCTGGAGAAGGAAATGGCAACACACTCCAGTGCTTTTGCCTGGGAAATCCCATGGTCAGAGGAGCCTGGTGGGCTACAACCCATGGGGTCACAAAGAGTTGGACATTACTGAGCGATTAACAATTTCTCTGCTTTGAAATTCCCTGAACTGAATGATTGGTATTGAGGCTTCCAAATATTATCAGGAGCATAAAATAGCTTATCTGCAGAATTAAAATTTTAAAATATTTTTAAATTATCTTAGGCAAACAATGAAAGAAAGATACAATGACTCCTGAAGGCTCAAACTTTCCTTGTCTCAGCTGCTACCTCTGGAGCCGTCTTATCCCCAGCTCCTTGTGCCCTGGCCCTGCCTCTAGTACCCTCTTCCTTCTTTCCTCTTATGCTACCTATACCTTCTCTATGCCCTCAGGTTCCCGATAATAAATCTCTTGCCAAACTACTGAAACTCCCTACAATCCCTTTTCTTTTGAACTTGTTAAAACTCGTCACTTTAAAATTAAGCCTTCTGAGCATCTAGAGGCTAAAGTCTTTTTTTTGTTTTTTTTTTTTGTCTTCCCTGGGCTAAGGCTGAACTGAAAGCCATGGTCAAATTTTTTTCCAAAAGTAACCAAAGATTCCCAAGATTTGCAAAGTAATATAGTCTTCAGACTTCTCAACTTTGTTTTCCTGACTTACATCACCTTCTTCATATGCTTATTGGTGAAGGCAAGGCCCAGCATTGGATAAAAACCAGTCAATTTGGAAAATCCAGAAAGGTCTCTAGAATTACAATTGGGAGATCAGCCTACTAAATTTACTATATTATTACTCAGGCAATCACTAGGCAATTTCACTGAGCAATTCCTAGAACTTTGCCAAAGCAAGTTTGTTGGATCGAAATTCAGTGTAGTACACAAAAATATGATGAATCTATTCATGAATACTACAGTTGTCTTCAGATTTTTTAATTATGCTCTTCTTTCAGATGTTTATTCCACCAGGGTATCTTTGAAATCCATGTTTATTAGTGGGCTGAATAGAGAACTGTTCCTTCTAGTAAAAAAGATCAGGATGGAATGGGAAACTGCCCACTTCAGATTTAGTTATTCTGGTACACTAGCTCTTTCTCACTCTAGATGAGTCTCCTAAAAGGAAGATAAAATTCTTAATCTTCACTCCAGCAAGTGAAGACTCCTAAACCAAAGGTAAACCCTGTAAATTTCTGTAGCTACTGCAAAAAGTCAGGACATTAGGAAAGAGGTTCTTATACATGTAAGCACTTCAGATGCCTTCAGCCTTTTAATGAACTTTTCCAACATTTTCCCAATTCTTAATGGTGGGGCTCTGAGGAAGTACAAGTCTCTTTCCAATCCTCCCTCTTAATCAGTTCAGAGAAACATTTCTCCAGATTGGGGATGAGTCTCTATTAGTCCTAACTGAAACCAGAGCCACAGTCTGAGTGTCCCTGTCTCAGAGTACTAAAACAGTTCCAACAGTGAAGATCACTAATTAAATCTCAAAAGGTTTCTGCCTTTAAATCCATTCATTTTTGTTCAGAGCCTTTGATATATACAGACTAATGTGCCTAGTTCTTCCACCCCTGTTCATTTAATTGGCTGAGATGTCCTACAGAAGTATCATGTCAGAATTTCTTTCTTCCAAAAGGGAGAAATAAATCTAGAAATTGACAGTAGTCATCAAATTAACCAACCAGGTGAATTAAATATCCCTTTGTCATCTTTTATCTGTTCCATGTCTGACATTATAAGAGCTAATTCTGGAAACACCAATAATTTGCCTCCATTGAGTCAGCGACAAACTTCCTTATGGACAAAATCTTCAACTGGTATAGGCAAAACTCACAGCAGCCCTCCCACGGGGGGCTCACAGCATCTCCCATGAAAATTTGCATAAACCCTATCAGTGGCCTCTGCAGGCCACTGCAGGCATCAAAGTCCCCTCGGTTCATCAAACCATGGTTTCCTGGTGAGGATGTCAAGAGGAGTAGAAGGATGTGAGCTCATCTTCTCTTGAGAGAACACCAAAATTACAACTCACTGCTGAACAATCATTGACAGAAGACTGTTGGATCCCATGAAATAAAAGTACCCCATGTTCAAGGGCAAAGGAGAAGCCCCAGCAAGATGGTAGGAAGGGCAGAATCGTGTTTAAAATCAAATCCCATACCTGCCAGAGATACTCGGAGGGCTCAAACAAAACGTGTGCACCAGGAACCAGACCCCACAAAGACTGAGCCAGAACTATGTTTGAGTGTCTCTTGCAGAGGTATGGGTCAGCAGAGGGCTGCTGCAGGGGCAGGGACAGGGGCTCTGCATGCAGTAGACCTGGGCATGGCATAAGTCCTCTTGGAGGAGGTCACCATTAACCCCCCATAGAGCTGCCAGAACTTACATAGGACTGGGAAAACAGACTCTTGGAGGGCACAGACAAAACCTTGTGTGCTCCAGGACCCAGGCGAAAGGAGCAGTGACCCCACAAGAGACTGATCCAGACATGCCCATGAGTGTCCAGGAGTCTCCAGAGGAGGCGTGGGTCAGGGGTGGCCTGCTGCAGGGTTGGGGGTACTGAGTGTAGCAGTGAGTGCATGGGATCATTTGAAGGAGGTTGCCATTATCTTAGTTACCTCCACCATAGTTTGGTCTCATGTCAAACAACAGGGAGGGAACACAGCCCCACCCATCAACAGAAAATTGGATGAAAGACTTACTGAGCATGGCCCTGTCTATCAGAACAAGACCCAGCTTACCCTTCAGTCAGTATCTTCCATCAGGAAGCTTCCATAACCCTTTTATCTTTCTCCATCAAAGAGCAGACAGAAAGAAAACCACAATCACAGAAAACTAGACAATATGATTACATGCACCACAGCTTTGTCTAACTCAATGAAACATTGAGCTATGTCATGTAGGGCCACCCAAGATGAGTGGGTCATGGTGGTGAGTTCTGACCAAGCATGGTCCATTGGAGAAGGGAATGGCAAACCACTTCAGTATTCTTGCCTTGCAAACCCCAGGAACAGTATGAAAAGGCAAAAAGATAGGACACTGAAAGATGAACTCCCCAGGTCGGTAGGTGCCCAATATGCTACTGGAGATCAGTGGAGAAATAACTCCAGAAAGAATGAAGAGACGGAGCCAAAGCAAAAACAACACCCAGTTGTGGATGTGACTGGTGATGGAAGTAAAGCCTGTTGGGGTAAAGAGCAATACTGCACAGGAACCTGGAATGTCAGGTCCGTGAATCAAGGCAAATTGGAAGTGGTCAAACAGGAACATCAAAACTTCTTCCCTTCAAAGAACCCTTCAAAAACATAAAGCCCATTATAGAAGATTATAAAGATCAAGGACTCATTAGCCCCTGTACTAGGCCCTTTAATACTCCCATTTTAATAGTGAGAAAATCTACGGGCTGAGGGTACAGGTTTGTCAGGACCTCAAAGAAATAGACAACATTGTTATCTCTTAATAACATGTTGTTCCTAAGCCTTAAAAATTACCAACATCCATTCCTGCCTAAAATAAATTATTTTCTGCAATTTATGCTGCACAGTCCTTTGTATTTCAATTGATAAAGCTATCCAATATCTTTTTGTCTTCATGTGTGGAAAAAAAAAAAAAAATCAGTTCACCTGGATAGTAATGTCTCAGGATTTTACTGAGTGTCCTTGCTTCTCACAAATTCTGGAATTTGAATTGGATGGAATAATGCTTCCTTAAGGTTCTGTTTCATTGCAACATGTGGATGATTTGCTTCCTTGATCTTTTTCTCAAACCTCCTCACAGGAACACAGCATTTACTTTCTGCTGAGGTTTTTAGCTTAAAAAGACATTAAGTCATTTTAAAATTGCAACTTTCCTAAACCTAGTCTGAGTATTTATGGCATCTGATATAGAACAAGGGCTTCATCTTGGGCTAGAAAGGATTCATAGTGACTTAAATTTCCTAAAACCCCAAATTAAGCACAAACTGTGAGATATTCTAGGGATAGTTGGTTATTGCAGAAATCAGATTCCAAATTTCCCCCTATGGTCAAAGCTCTATATGTTTTACTCACCACCACCACCAACAACAAAATACACCAATACAATTTAATAGGAAGAACTAGACAGCATAGCCTTTAAGTCTGTAAAAGCAAGTTTGAAGAACCCATGTGCCCTTGAGAATCTCAACGAGCAGATTACATTTTTCCTTTTCATACAGTTTCCCTTTTCTTTTCATCCTTATATGAAGAAAGAGAATACCCTTGGGGTACTCACGCAAAACACAAGGACCACCATTGACCAATAAGGTATTATAACCAGCAACTGTACCATATGGCTTGGGGATACCCCCATACTTCACAGCCATTACAGCCGCTGTCCTTTAGGTTAGAACCACTGAGAAAGAAAGTCATTTTGGGACCTTCTTTAACCATTTTTATATCTCATGAACTAGAAACTCTCCCAAATTTTCATTGGACTCAACATTTCTTAGCTGCCTCACTTCCTATGAAGCTTTTTTTTTTTTTTTTTGTTAACTGCCCCTTCCAAAGCTTTTTTTGTGTGCTGCTGTTACCTTAACTCGGATGCCCTTCTCCCCTTTGTCGCTGACGAAGTCCCTCACTAGTGCTTACCGCTGATGGATCCCTTGTGACTCCTTGAAATGATCCACAGGAAATTTCTTAAGGTAACACTGACTTTTCATGGTTCACTAATGGTTCTTATTTAAAAGATAAAAATAGCAAATATAGAGCTGGGTGTCACAACTCCTTTGATATTGTTGAGGCAGCAGCTTAACCTATTGCTATTTTGGTCCAACATGCTGAATTATGTGCTCTTACTCAGGTTTCACTTTAGCAAAGGGGAAAACTTCCAGTATTTATACTGATAATAGTTATCTTTTCAGAATAGGTCATGATTTTGAAATGTTGTGGAAGCAACATGGCTTCCTTACTTGTAGTGGAAATAAAATTTTAAATGAACCCTATGTTCAGGAATTATTGGATGCAATACTTATACCTGCCACTTTAGCTATTATTAAGATTTCAGGACATTCCAAACTTGGCTCTCTGGAAGCTGAAGGAAATCACCTTACTGACATTTCTGTAAGAAATATTGTCCTTAAAGGAACCAGCAGCAGCCAAACCTCTGTCATAGTCCAAAGGGATATTTCCCAAATGATAAGTGAGAAAAACTTGCTAGCAGAGCACAATACCTGGCCTCAGAAAAAGAGAGAAAAATCAACAATTATTGATTTAATAAAAAGAGAAAGCTCTAGTTTGGATCAAATAACAACTCAGTTGTACAGCAAACTTTAAAATCTCCACTTTTTGGTGCTGGGAAAACTGGTCAACCACTGTCAAAGAATGAAACTAAAACACTTTCTAACACCATACACAAAAATAAACTCAAAATGGATTAAAGATCTAAATATAAGACCAGAAACTATAAAACTCCTAGAGGAGAACATAGGCAAAACACTCTCCGACATAAATCACAGCAAGATCCTCTATGACCCACCTCCCAGAATATTGGAAATAAAAGCAAAAATAAACAAATGGGACCTAAATAAAATTAAAAGCTTCTGCACAACAAAGAAAACTATAAGCAAAGTGAAAAGACAACCTTCAGAATGGGAGAAAATGATAGCAAATGAAGCAACAGACAAAGAATTAATCTCAAAAATATACAAGCAACTCCTGAAGCTCAATTCCAGAAAAATAAAAAACCCAATCAAAAAGTGAGCCAAAGAACTAAACAGACATTTCTCCAAAGAAGACATACAGATGGCCAACAAACATATGAAAAGATGTTCAACATCACTCATTATCAGAGAAATGCAAATCAAAATCACAATGAGGTACCATTACATGCCAGTCAGAATGGCTGCTATCCAAAAGTCTACAAGCAATAAATGCTGGAGAGGGTGTGGAGAAAAGGGAACCCTCTTACACTGTTGGTGGGAATGCAAACTAGTACAGCCACTATGGAGAACAGTGTGGAGATTCCTTAAAAAACTGGAAATAGAAATGACATATGACCCAGCAATCCCACTGCTGGACATACACACTGAAGGAACCAGAATTGAAAGAGACACATGTACCCCAATGTTCATCGCAGCACTGTTTATAATAGCCAGGACATGGAAGCAACCTAGATGCCCATCAGCAGATGAATGGATAAAAAAGCTGTGGTACATATACACAATGGAATACCACTCAGCCATTAAAAAGAATGAATTTGAATCTGTACTAATGAGGTGGATGAAACTGGAACGTATTATACAGAGTGAAGTAAGCCAGAAAGAAAAACACCAATACAGTATACTAACACATATATACAGAATTTAGAAAGACAGTAAAGATAACCCTGTATGCGAGACAGCAAGAAAGACACCAATGCATTGAACAGTCTTTTGAACTCTGTGGGAGAGGGCGAGGGTGGGATGATATGGGAGAATGGCACTGAAACATGTAAATTATCATATGTGAAACGAATCGCCAGTCCAGGTTCGATGCATGATACAGGATGCTCGGGGCTGGTGCACTGGGATGACCCAGAGGGATGGGATGGGGAGGGAGTTGGGAGGGGGGTTCAGGATGGGGAACACATGCACA
>NC_057394.1:42682827-42772202 GCF_019320065.1 Cervus canadensis | reverse complement strand
GCGAAATGCAAATCAAAACCACAATGAGGTACCATTACACTCCAGTCAGGATGGCTGCTATCCAAAAGTCTACAAGCAATAAATGCTGGAGAGGGTGTGGAGAAAAGGGAACCCTCTTACACTGTTGGTGGGAATGCAAACTAGTACAGCCACTATGGAAAACAGTGTGGAGATTCCTTAAAAAACTGGAAATAGAACTGCCATATGACCCAGCAATCCCACTTCTGGGCATACACACCGAGGAAACCAGATCTGAAAGAGACACGTGCACCCCAATGTTCATCGCAGCACTGTTTATAATAGCCAGGACATGGAATCAACCTAGATGCCCATCAGCAGATGAATGGATAAGGAAGCTGTGGTACATATACACCATGGAATATTACTCAGCCATTAAAAAGAATTCATTTGAATCCGTTCTAATGAGATGGATGAAACTGGAGCCCATTATACAGAGTGAAGTAAGCCAGAAAGATAAAAACCATTACAGTATACTAACATATATATATGGAATTTAGAAAGATGGTAACGATAACCCTATATGCAAAACAGAAAAAGAGACACAGAAGTACAGAACAGACTTTTGGACTCTGTGGGAGAAGGTGAGGGTGGGATGTTTCGAGAGAACAGCATGTATATTATCTATGGTGAAACAGATCACCAGCCCAGGTGGGATGCATGAGACAAGTGCTCGGGCCTGGTGCACTGGGAAGACCCAGAGGAATCGGGTGGAGAGGGAGGTGGGAGGGGGGATCGGGATGGGGAATACGTGTAAATCTATGGCTGATTCATTCAATGTATGACAAAACCCACTGAAATGTTGTGAAGTAATTAGCCTCCAACTAATAAAAAAAAAAATCTTGCTGTGATTTTTGACACAGTGTTTTTCCTGTTTTGTATAAGAGTTTTTGTAGTGTCTTACATTTAAGTCTTTAATCCATTTTGAGTTTATTTTTGTGTATGGTGTTAGGCAGTATGCTAATCTCATTATTTAACATGTAGCTGTCCAGATTTCTTAGGTCTACTTATTAAAGAAGACATATTTTTTTCCATTGTATATTCTTGTCTCTTTTCTCATAGATTAGGTGAACATAGGTATGTGGATTTGTCTCTGGGATTTCTATCCTGTACCATCAGTCCCTATTTCTGCTTTTTAGCTAAGACCATCTGTTTTATCTAACGTCATGTTATAGTATAGTTTGAGTTCAGGAGCCTGATTCCTCCAGTTCCATTCTTCTTTCTCAAGAATATTTTGGCTCCTCAGGGTCTTTTGTATTTCCAAACAAATTGCAAACTTGTAAACTGTTTGCCCTAATTTTGTAAAGAATACTATTGGTAATTTGATAGGAATTTCATTGAATCCGAGATTAATTACTACTAACTTTAGGTAGTATATTTGTTTCATTATATCAGTTTTTTCCCATCCAAGAATATGGTGTGTTTCTCCATCTGTTTGTTTCATCTTTGATGTCTTTCATCAGTGTCATAGTTTTTGGCATACAGGTCTTTTGTCTCCTTAGATAAGTTTATTCCTAGATATTTTATTATTTTTGTTGCAATAGTAAATGAAATTGTTTCCTTAATTTCTCTTTATGATATAATGTATAGAGCAAGAGATTTCTGTGTATTGAATTTGTGTCCTACAACTTTACCAAATTCATTGATTAGGTTCAATCACTTTCTGGTGATATCTTCAGGATTTTCTATGTATAATAACATGTCATATGCAAAGACTGAGTGTTTTACTTCTTATTTTCCAATTTATATTCCTTTATTCTTTTTCTTATCTAATTGCCATCATAAGGAATTTCAAAACTATGTTGAATAAAAGTAGTGAGAGTGGGCGACCTTGTCTTGTTCCTGATATTAAGGGACATGCTTTCAGTTTTTTATCATTAAGAATCATATTTTTCATGGGTCTGTCACACATGGCCTTTATTATGTTGCAATAGGTTCCCTCTATGCCCAGTTTCTGAAGAGTTTTCATCATAAATTAGTGTTCAATTTTGTCAAAAGCTGCTTTTTCTGCCTCTACTGAGATGATCATATGGTTTTTATTCTTTAATTTGTTAACAAAGTGTATCAGATCATTGATTTGTAGGTATTGAAGAATCCTTGCATTCCTGGGATAAAGTCCACTTGATCATGGTGTATGATCCTTTTAATATGTTGTTTGATTATGTTTGCTAACATTTTGCTGAGGATTTTTGCATCTATATACTGATCTATAACTTTCTTTCTTTGTTATATCTTTATTTCATTTTGGTATCAGGGTGATGGTGGCCTTGAGAATGAATTTGCCTCTGCAAACTGCCTCTGCAATTTTTTGGACGAGTTTGATAAAGATAGATGTTAGCTCTTTTCTAAATTTTTGATAGAACTCGTATGTGAGGCCATCTGGTCCTGGACTTTTCTCTGTTGCAAGGTTTTAAATTATAGCTTCAATTCCATTACTTGTGATTGCTCTGTTTAGATTTTCTAATTATTTCTGGTTCACTCTCGAGAGGCTGTGCTTTTCTAAGAATTCATTCATTTCTTCCAGGTTCCCAATTTATTTACATATAGTTGCTTGTAGTAGTCTCTATAACCCTTTATATTTTTGCATTATTGGTTGTTACTTTTCATTTTTCATTTATAATTTTATTAAATTGAGGCTTCTCTCTTTTTCCTAGAGGAGTCTGGCTAAAGGTTTATCACTTTTGCTTATCTTCTCAAAGAACAAGCTTTTAGTTTTATTCATCTTTGCTATTTTTTTCTCTGTTTTTATTTCATTTATTTCTGTTCTGATCTTCATGATTTTTTTTTCCTTCCACTGACTGTGTTTTCCTTGTTCTTCTTTCTCTAGTTGCTTTAAGTGTAACATTAGATGTTTACTTGACATTATTCTAATTTCCTGAGGTGAGATTGAATTGCTATAAACTTCTCTTAGAACTACTTTTGCTGCATCCCATAGGTTTTGGATCATCTATTTTCATTGACATTTTTTCTATGTATTTTTAAATTTCCTCTTCAATTTTTTCTGTGATCTACTGGTTATTTAGCAGGTAACTGTTTAACCTCCATATTATTAGGCTTCTTTTTTTTAATTTTTTTATTTTTGAATTGAAGGATATTTGCTTTACAGAATTTTGTTTTCTGTCATATATCAATAAGAATCTGCCATAGATATACCCATGTCCCCTCCCTCTTGAATCTCCCTCCTATCTTCCTCCCAATCCCACCTCTCCATATTGTTACAGAGCCCTGTTTGAATTCTCTGAGTCATACGGCAAATTTTCATTGGTTATCTGTTTTACATATGTTATTATAAGTTTCCATGTTAGTCTGTCCATACATCTCACCCTCACTCTCCTCCACTCCTCCTGTGTCCATCTGTTCTCTAAGTCTGTTTCTCCATTGCTACTATGCAAACAAATTCATCAATACCATCCTTCTAGATTCCACATATATACATTAGTATATGATATTTACATTTCTCTTTCTGACTTACTTCACTCTGTGTAATAGGCTCTAGGCTAGTGCACCTCATTAGAACTGACTCAATGTGTTCCTCTTCATGCCTGAGTAGTATTCCATTGTATACGTGTCACAGCTTCTTTATCCATACATCTGTCAATGGACATTTAGGTTGCTTTCAAGTTCTAGCTATTGTAAATAGTGCTGCAAGGAACTTTGGGGTGCTTGTGTCTTTTTCAGTTTTGGTTTCCTCAGGGTATATGCCTAGGAGTGTGATTGTTGGGTCATATGGTGGTTTTATTCCTACTTTTAAAGGAATCTGCATACCATCTTCCATAGTGGCTGTATCAAGTTACATTCCCACCAGCAGTGCAAGAGAGTTCCCTTCTATCCACACCCTCTCCAGCATTTATTGCTTTGGACTTTTTTGATGATAGCCATTCTGACCAGCATGAGATGGTTTCTCACTGTAGTTTTGATTGATTTTGCATTTTTCTAATAATGATCAATGTTGAGCATCTTTTCATGTGTTCTTTTAGAAGTATGTCTTTGGAGAAATATGCACTTAGGTCTTTTCCCCACCTTTTGATTGGGTTGTGGGTTGTTTGTTTTTACATATTGACTTTTCTGTATATATTTTGGAAATTAACTCTTTGTCAACTGTTTCCTTTACTATTATTTTGTCTGATTCTGAGGGTTGTCTTTTCACCTTGTTTGTAATTTTCTTTGCTGTGCAAAAACTTTTATGTTTAACTAGATTCCACTTGTTTATTTATTTATTTATTTTTTAATTTCCATTACTGTAAGAGGTGGATTATAGAGGATCTTGCTTTGATTTATGTCATTGAGTGTTATGCCTGAGTTTTCCTCTAAAAGTTTTATAGTTTCTGGTCTTGCATTTAGGTCTTTAATCCGTTTTGAGTTAATCTTTGTGTATGGTGTTAGGAAGCATTCTAATTTCATTAATTTACATGTAGCTGTCCAGTTTTCCCAGAACCACTTACTGAAGAGGCTATCTTTGCCCCATTGTATATTTTTGCCTCCTTTATAAAAAATAAGGAATCCATGTCTGTGTGGGTTTATCTTTGAGATCTCTATCCTGTTCTATTGGTCTATATTTCTGTTTTTGTGCCAGTACCATACTGTCTTGATGACTGTATCTTTGTAGTAGAGTTTGAAGTCAGGAAAGTTGATTCCTTCATCTTCATTCTTCTTTCTTTAGACTGGTGTGACTATTTGGGGTCTTTTGTGTTTCCATATAAATTGTGAATTTTTTGTTCTAGGTCTATGAAAAATGCCGTTGGTAATTTGATAGGGATCACGTTGAATTTGTAAGATTGCATTTGGTAGTATAGTCATTTTCACAATATTGATTCTGCCACCCAAGAACAAGGAATATCTCTCCATCTATTTATGCTGTCTTTGATTTCTTTCATCTGTGTCCTATAATTTTTTATATATAGTTATCTTGTCTCCTTAGGTAGATTTATTCCTATATATTTTATTCTTTTTGTTGCAATGGTGGTGAGATTGATTCCTTAATTTCTCTTTCTAATTTTTTCATTGTTATTATGTAGGAGTGCAAGTGATTTATGTGTATTGACCTTGTATCCAACACTTTTCTAAATTCACTGAGAAGCTCTTCTAATTTTCTGATAGTTTCTTTTTGGTATACTATGTATAGTATCGTAACATCTGCAAATAGTGAGAGTTTTACTTCTTTTTTGATCTGTATTACTTTTATTTTTTTTCTTCTCTAATTGCTGTAGTTAGGACTTCCAAAACTATGTTGAATAAAGTGATGAGAGTGGACGCCCTTGTCTTGTTCCTTATCTTAGGGGAACACTTTCAGTTTTTCACCATTGAGAATAAAGTTTGCTGTGGACTTATCAAATATTACCTTTATTATGTTGAGTGGGTTCCTTCTATACCTATTTTTGAAGCTTTTTTTTTTTTTTTTCATAAATGGGTACTAAAATTTTTCAAAGGCGTTTTCTACATCTATTGTGATAATCATACCATTTCTATATTTCAATTTGTTAATATAATGTGCCACTTTGATTGATTTGCATATATTGAAGAATTCTTGCATCCCTGGAGTAAACTGGACTTGATCATGGTGCATGAGTTTTCTACTGTGTGGTTGAATTCTGTTTGCTAGAATTTTTTTTTTTTTTTTTTTTTTTGAGGATTTTGCCTCTCTGTTCATCAGTGATATTGGCCAGCAATTTTTTTGTGTGTATGTGTGTTGTCTTTGCCTGGCTTTGGTATCAGGGTGATTCTGGCCTCATAGGATGACTTTGGAAGTGTTCCTTCCTCTGCAATTTATTTGGAAGAGTTCTAGGAAAATAAGCATTCCACTCTTCTCTAAATGTTTGATAGAATTCCCCTGTGAAGACATCTGGCCCTGGGCTTTTGTTTTTGAGGAGATTTTTTATCCCAGTTTTGATTTCAGTGTTTGCAATTGACTTGTTCATAATTTATAGTTCTTCCTGGTTCAGTCATAAGAGGTTGAACTTTTCTAAGAATCTGTCTATTTCCTCTAGGTTGTCCATCTTATTAGCATATAGTTGCTCATAATATTCTCTTAGGACCCTTTGTATTTCTGTATTTCTGTGCTGTGTGTTGTATGTAACCTCTCTTTTTTCATTTCTAATTTTGCTGATTTGATTTTTCTCCCTTTTTTTCTTGATGAGTCTGGCTAGTGGTCTATTTTGTTTATCTTCTCAAAGAGCCAGTTTTTAGTTTTATTAATCTTGCTATTGTTTCCTTCATTTCTTTTTCAATTATTTCTGCTCTGATCTTTATGATCTTTCCTTCTGCTGACTTTGGAGTATTTTGTTCTTCTTTTTCCAGCTGCTTTAGATGTAAAGCTAAGTTGTCTATTCGATGCTTTACTTATTTCTTGAAGTAGGGTTGTATTGCTATAAAATTCCCTCTTAGAATGCTTTTGCTGAATTCCATAGGTTTTGGGTCATCATGTTTTCCTTGGCATTAGTTTTTAGGAATTTTTTTTTTTTTTTTTTTCATTTCCCTTCTTGTTTCTTCAGCAACCGCTTCATTATTTAGTAATGTGTTGTTTAATCTTCATGAGTTTGTGTGTTTTTTTTGCAGTTTTTTTTTTCCTGTAGTTGATATCTATTCTCATAGTATTGTGATCAGAGAAGATACTTGATATGATTTCAATTTTCTTAAATTTACTGAGGCTTGATTTGTGGCTCATGATGTGGTCTATCCTGGAGAATGCCTCATGTGCACTTGAGAAGAACTTTTATTCTTCTGTGTTTGGATGGAAAGTCCTGAAGATATCAATTAGGTGCATGTCAAATGGGTGCATAAATATTTACAATTGGTATGTCTTCTTCTTGCATTTATCCCTTGATCTTTATGTAGTGTCCCTCTTTGTCTGTTATAATATTCTTTATTTTAAAGTCTACTTTGTCTGAAATAAGGATTGCCACTACAGCTTTTTTTGGTTTTTATTTGTATGGAATATCTTTTCCCATCCTTTTACTTTCAGTCTGTATGCTTCTCTAGGTCTGCAGTGCATCTCTTGTAGGCAGCATATATATCGGTCTTGTTTTTGTATCCATTCACTAAGTCTATCTTTCCACTGGTGCATTTAATCCTTTTACATTTAAAATAATTATATATGTTTGTGTGTGAGTGTGAATGTGTGTTCCTATTGGCATTTCTAAATTGTTTTGGGTTTCTTTCATAGGTCTTTCCTTTCTCTTGTGTTTACTGACTATGTAGTCCCTTTGGTATTTGTTGTAAGGCTGGTTTGGTGGAGATAAATTCTGTTAACTTTTCTTATCTGTGAAGATTTTGATTTCTCCATCAATTTTGAATGAGATCTTTACTGTGCAGAGTAATCATGGATGTAGATTTTTTTTTTTTTTTTCCAGTACTCTAAATATTTTGTGCCATTCCCTTCTGACTTGCAGATTCACTGTTAACTGTATAGGTTTTCCCTTGTATGTTACTTGTAGCTTTTCCCTTGCTGGTTTTAATATTCTTTCTTTGTGTTTAATCTTTACTGTTGGCTTTATTAATATGTGTCTCAATGTGTTTCTCTTTGGGTTTATCCTGTAAGGCACTCTCTGTTCTTCTTGGAATTGATTGACTATTTCCTTTTCCATGCTGTGGAAGTTTTCAACTATAATTTCATCAAACATTTTCTCAGTGCTGTTCTTCTTTTCTCCTTCCTGTGGGATCTCTGTAACTCAAATGTTTGTGTGTTCAATATTGTCCCAAAAGTCTCTGAGGCTATCCTCAATTCTTTTCATTCTTTTCATTTATTCTGCTCTTCACTAGTAACTTCCACCATTCTATCTTCCAGCTCACTTATCCATTATTCTGCCTCAGCTATTCTGCTCTTGATTCCTTCAAGAGTATTAATTTCAGTAATTGTGTTATTCATCTCTGTTTGCTTCTTCTTTATGTCTTCTATGTCCTTGGTGATTGTATTAACTGTGTTAATTGTTCTTTCATCTTCTCCATTCTACTTTCAAGTCTTTGGAGCATCTTTACTAGCATTATTCTGAATTGTTTTTTCAGGTAGTTAGCTTATTTCCTCTTCATTTATTTGGTCTTGTGAGTTTCTTTTTCTTTCTTTTGTGCTGTATTTCTCTGTACTTTCATTTTTTTTTTTTTTTTTCCCTAACTTGCTCTGCTTGAGGTCTCCTTTCCCCAGGTTTTACAGTTGTATTCTTTTTTCCTTTTAGTTTTTGTCCTTGGAGGGAAAGGTTCGTTGATTGGTTTGTATTGACTTCTTGTTAGAGGTGATTTGTGCCTGTGTTCTAGTGGGAGGAGATCAAGGAGGTAATTACAGAAATAATAGGACATGTACACACACTTCGACACAGAGTTATAACCAAAGTGCTAAAAAGAAAAGAATACAGGAGATTGACTTGGTGAACAAGGGAAACCAAAAGTGATATCAACCAATTAAAGCAGGTCTAATTAACACTCAGTCTGGAAAACTGAGCCTGAGAAGTTTGCCAACTGAGGAATGCAGCAAGGAGAGCACAGCAATTCAACTTACATGGTGAGAAAAGAGAAAGTGAAGGAAAAAAAAGAGAAGAAAAAGAGAAAGAAAAAAAAAAGGAGAAGAGAGAGAAAAGAGAAAAGGAGGGGAGAAAGAGAGGTAAAGAAAGGAGAGAAAAGAAAAAATAGAAAAGCAAAGATAAATAGACATATGTGAGAGATTTATATATATTCAGGAATAGCTACAGGCAGTAAATAACTAGAAGAAAGGCAGTGAAATATATAAAAAACAAAATCAGAAAAATCACCAAAAAAAAAAAAAGGTGGAAAAAAGTCTTATTATTATTTTTTAACATGAACATCAAAGAGTAAAACACCACAGCAAAAGACTAATGTGAAGGTAGAAATATGTAGGAGAAATAAATAGTATGACTTATAAGAAAAAAGAAAATGAGAAAAAGTTCTCAAAATCATAATTCTTCTTTATTGTGGAATCTGCCCCTGTGGATGGGTTTGGATTAGTGTCCTGTGGTGTTTTCTTGGTTGGGAGAGCTAGTGTCTGTGTTCTGTTTGATGGAGCTGGATCTCTTCTGTCTGAAGGGCAGTGTGGTGTCCAGGAGTAGGTTTTGGGGTGTCTATGGATTTTATATGTCTTTGAGCAGTCTTTTTAGCCTTGGCAGTGTTAGGCATGTCCATTGCTGCAACCACATGGAAGTGGCCCTCTCAGCATATCCTTACTGCCTCCAGCCCCCTACTTGTCCCTGTAATCTTTGCTGGTGCTTCTATTCCCTGATTCTGCCCTGCACTGCAGGCTGAAGTTTGCTAAATAAAAACTTATGTGGATCTTTTCTCAGCTTCCAGCCTTGCCTTCAGCATCGTAGAGACTTCTGTGGGCTTCCCTCAGCTCCCTGAGCTTGCCATCTGCGTTGCAGGGTTTGTGTGCATTTGTTTTGGCTCACTGGGCCCTCGTATGTCCTGGAGCTTGTGAGCATTTGATTTGGTTCACTGGGCTCACTCTCTATGTTGCAAAGTTTGTGTGTTCTTCTTTCATCTCCCTGTACCTGCTCTCTGACCACAAGGGTTGTGTGTGCTGCAGAGATTTGTATGCCATACCCCACTTGACATCCTGGCCCACCTTCTGCACCACGGGACTTCTCTGGGCTTCCGTTGGTTCCCAGAGCCTGCCATTTGGTCGGGGCCATAGCCTGTGAGCTGTTTATGGTCTGAGGAGTGCAGCTTTCTCTGTTTTGTGCCCTCTAAGTCCCAGCTTTGCCTGGCTTTCCCAGATTCTGCAGCTCCTCTTTGGGGCCCCCTGTGAGGGAGTTGCTTAGTACACAGAAATTCTTCCTGTTTCACAACTCCCTCCCTCCCTTGGGGCACAACTCCCATCATCTTTTCCCTTTTAATATCTCCATCCTCTCTCCTATCTTATTCCAGGGAGCTTAGCCTAACCCCCTGGAGGCCTGCAGTCTTCTGCTATCACCTAGAGGTTGATTTGTAGGAGTTGTACTGAATCTTGATGAGTTTTTGGAGGTGGATTTTGGAGGCTGCTGGCCATCTCTCCATCTTATTCCTCTACCATCTTCTTCTGTGCTCTATTTAGGTAATGTGTTTGTTTGTTTGTTTGTTTTCTGTACCTGATTTGTAATCTCATAGCACTGTGCTTTTAAAAGATACTTTATCAGATTTCAATTTACTTACATTTTTTGTGGCTTGATTTGTGACCCAAGATGTGGTCTCTACTGGAAAGGATTCCATGTGCACTTTAGAAGAAAATTTATTTGGATACCTAAGATTGGCTTGTTCTATAAATATTTGTTAAATCTATCTGACCTATTGTGTTACTTAAAACTTTTTTTTCATTATATATTTTTTTGTTTGGATGATCTGTCTATTGGCATAACTAGAGTGTTAAAGTCCCACACTATCATTGTCTTACTGCCAATTTCTCCTTTTATTGTTGTTAGTGTTTGTCTTATGTATTGAGATGTTCCTATACTGAGTGCATAAATATATATAGTCACTATATTGGCTTCTTGAACTGATCCTTTGATCAATGTCCTGTCTTTATCTCTTGTAATAGTTTTTAGTTTAATGTCGATTTTATGAATATTGCTATTTTAGCTTTCTTTTGATTTCATTTTGCATGGAATATTTTTTCCATGCCCTCACTTTCAGCTTGTATGTGTCCCAAACCTGAAATTGGTTTCTTCTAGGCAGGGTATACACAGGTCTTGTTTTTGTATCCATTAAGTCAGCCTGTGTCTTTTGGTTTGGGTATTTAATCTACTTATATTGCTTTAAACTTTTTATTTTACGTGAGAATATAGCCAACTAACAATGTTGGAATAGTTTCAGGTGGACAGCAAAGCGATTCAGCCATGCATATACATGTATCCATTCTCCTCTAGACTCTCTTCCCATCCAAACTGCCATGTAATTTTGAGCAGAGTTCCCTGTGCTATACAATAAAAGCCTGTTGGCTATACATTTTAACATAGCAGTGTGTGCATGTCGGTCCAAGACTTCCTAACTATCCCTTTCCCACATCCTTCCTACCTGACAACCACAAGTTTGTTCTCTAAGTCTATGAGTCACTTATGTTTTGTAAGTAAATTCATCTGTATCTTTTTTTTTTTTATTTTGATTTTGCATACAAGGGATGTCATATGGCAATTCTCCTTCTTTGTCTGAGTTACAGTAAAACAATCTACAGGTCTACTCGTGTTGCTTCAAATGGCATTATTTCATTTTTAATGGTTATTATTCCATTGTATATTTGTACCATATATTCTTTATCCATTCCTCTGTCAATGAACGTTAAGGTTACTTCCATGTCTTGACCAATTTCAGTGTCGCATTGAACACTGGGGTGTTTGTATCTTTTTCAATCTTGTTTCTCTCCAAGTATACGCCCAAGAGTGGGATTGCAGGGTAATAAGGTAGCACTATTTTCAATTCTTCTAAGGAACCTCCATACTGTTCTCCATAGTGGCTGTACCAATTTACTTTCATGCCAATGGTGTAAAAGGGTAATCCATTTACATTTAAGGAAATTATTGATATGTATATTCTTGTTACCATTTTCTTAATTATTTTAGGTTTGTTTTTGTGTCTTATTCTTCTCTTGTATTTCTTGCTTAGAGAAGTTCCTTTAGCATTTGTTGTAAGTCTGGTTTATTGGTGCTGAATTTCCTTAGTGTTTGCTTGCCTGTAAAGCTTCTGATTTCTTCATTAAATCTGAATGAGACTCTTGTTAGACAGTGTAATCTTGGTTGTAGGCTTTTGCTTTGTGTGTTTTTTTGTTGTTGTTTTTGTTTTTTTACTTTTCATCACTTTAAATATATCCTGACTCTTCCTTCTGGCCTGAATGGTTTCCTCTGAAAAATCAGCTGATAATTTTGTGGGGATTACCTTGCACATTAGGGCTTTCCAAGTAGCACTAGTGGTAAAGAACCCACCTGCCAATGCAGGAGACATGAGAGACATTGGTTCAGTCCCTGGGTTGAGAAGATTCACGGGAGGAGGGCATAGTAACCCACTCCAGTATATTGCATAGAGAATCCTATGAACCAAGGAGTCTGGTGGGCTACAGTCCATGGGTTGGCAAAGAGTCAGACACAACTGGAGCAACTTAGTGAACATGTGCACACACACACACACCTTTTATGTTACTTTTTGCTTTTCCTTTGTTGCTTTTAATATTTTTTTCTTTGTGTTTAATTTTTGATTCTATGATTAATATGTGTTTTGGTGTGGCTCTTCTAGGGCTTATTCTGTATGGGACTCTGCTTTATGACTTGGTTAGTTATTTTATTTCCTCTTCCCATGTTAAGGATGTTTTTGACTATGATCTTTGCAAATTTTCTTAGACCCTTTCTATTTCTCTTACTCTTCTGGGACCAGTATAATTTAAATATTGATGCATTTAACATTGTACCAGAAGTCTTTGAGACTGCCTTCTATTCTTTACATTCTTTCTTCTTTATTCTGCTCTTCAGCAGTTATTTCCACCATCCTATCTCCCAGTTCACTTACCTCTTCATCTGCCTCAGTTATTCTGCAATTGATTTCTTCTATTTTTAATTTCAGTTATTGTGTTGTTTATCACTGTTGGTTTATTCTTTAGTTCTTTTAGTATGTGATAGTCATGGTAGTCACTCAGTCATGTCCAACTCTTTGGTACCTCATGGTCTGTAGCCCACAAGTCTTCTCTGTCCATGGGATTCTCCAGGTGAGAATACTGGAGTGGGTTGCCATTTCCTTCTCCAAAGGATCTGACTAACCCAGGGATCGAACCTATGTTTCTTGTGTCTCCTACAGTGCAGGAAGATTGCTTACCCACTGAGCCATGAGGGAAGCCATGTGGCACCAGTGGTAAAGAACATGCCTGCCAATGCACAGGCATAATAAGATTCAGGTTCAATCCCTAGACCTGGAAGATCCCCTGGAGGAGGGCATAGTAATCCTCTCTGGTATTCTTGCCTGGAGAATCCTATGGACAGAGGCGCCTCGTGTGCTTTAGCCCATGGGGTCGCAAAGAGGCAGACATGACTGGAGCAACTTAATTCTTCCAGGTGTTCATTAAATGTTTCTTGCATTTTTTTTTTCCATTTTATCTCTGATATTCAGGATCATCTTTACTATAAATTATTTTCCAGATAGGATACCTATTTCTTATTCATTGTTTTGTTTTTTTCAGGTTTTTACCTTGTCTTTCTATCTGTTACATATGTTTTTCTTGTCTCATTTCTTTTTTCTTTTTCTGATGGGTGGGATGGTGTTCCTGTATTACAGGATGTTTGGCCTGAGGTTTCCAGCACTTGTGTTTGAACATAGCTGGTTAGAGCTGTCTCAGTGTTGAGATGTGGATCTCTGGGAGACCTCACTCCAATTAATATTCCCTGGAATCTGAGGTTAGTCCAGTGTTTCAAACTAAGTGCCCCCACCACAGGAGCTCAGCCCCAGTCCCTGGTCCTTAAACTGAGATCCATATGCCACATGGCATGGAACAAAGAAAAATAGAGAATGAGAGAAAAGGAGAACAATAACAAAGAATAAAAAATAAAATAAATCTGGAAACTAACAGGTGTACTAGAAAACTAAGAAGATATATGAAAAAACCATCAGAAGTAAAACAGAACCCCAATAGCAAAGAACAAAAGTAAAGCAAAAACAAACAAAAACCCCAAAAAACAAACCCCCTCCAAAACAATAAACCAGGAAGAGTGTTGGCTGTGAGTGACAGGGCTTAGGTGGGGGCGGGGTCTAGGTTCAGGATCCATGATGCCAGAAAAGTGTCTGGGCGGGGCTGGTTCTGATTTTGCGGGGGCAAATCCGAGCCTCAGTCTGACTCAGAGGGACCCTGGAGTACTTATGGCCTTGGATGGTGAGAAATCTGGCCCAGGCTTCAGCAGAGGACAGTCAGACGGCTAACCCAACACATCAAAGCTTAAGGGTCTCTCTCAGTCCTTCAGATTCCTCCTCTTCCTTGCCCCAATGGCACCAGGCTCCACACAGGCAACGGGAGATCAGAGGGCATAGGTCCAGGCCTGGAACCCCAGCAGGTTCCCCTAGCCAAGTGAGTGGAGGAAACATCAGGAATGTTATCCCCAATCCTCCAAGCCCCAAGGGTCCCCCCTTCCCCACTGAGTCACCCTGGGGTAAGTCTGCCACTTCAGTCACGTGAACATCTCCTCTTCCCCAGCTGCCAGTCAGATGTGCTAGCCCAAACCCACCTCCATTTCTCCCGCTACTCTCTCCCCTGAAATCCTACTGGTTTCTCGGGGATTCCTCCCATCAGCCTGGCTGGTGTGGTCCCTTCACCAGCATCTGGCAATTGGCCTAATTCTGGGGAGATGTGAACTCTGCCTCTTCTCCTCTGCTATCTTGGCTCTCAACACAATCTTTTTAATAGCTTCCCTCAGTTTAATACAAAAGATGTTCATGCTGTGGGTTTTATTTTCTCCATTATCTATATGAAAGTGAAAATGAAAGTTGTTCAGTCATGCCCAACTCTGCAACCCCATGGACTATACAGTCCATGAAATTCTCCAGGCCAGAATACTGGAGTGGATAGCCATTCCCTTCTCCAGTGGATCTTCCCAACCCAGGGATTGAACTCAGGTCTTCCACACTGCAGACAGATTTTTTACTAACTGAGACACCAGGAAAGCCCAAGAATACTGGAGTGGGTAGCCTTTCACTTCTTCATTGTATCTTCCAGACCCAGGAATCAAACCAGAGTCTCTTGCACTGCAGGCGGGTTCTTTACCAACTGAGCTAATATATCAATTCTAAATATAATTCATTTTGAAAATACCAAAGTTTCTCAGCAAGCAAGGGAAGTGGTTTGCCCTTCTAAGTGTTAAAATGAAGACTCTAGACCTAAAACGGTATTGCTTGTGCTAAAGTCCATGATACCAAACATAGATTTAATACCTAACCTAATTGCCATTTTGACTTTCATAAATGTAATTTTAATCACGCAGTTCAGAATTTTCTGATCATCACCAATGAAGTAATCTCTCAGGTAAGACTTTCATCATTCCCAAGGGAAAGAAGAGGCAATCTGCCTAATAAAACCTATGATATTTCCTCCCCCCACCAAAGAAGACATCTTGGCCTAAACATAATTATTTCTTTTGCCAATAGCTCCTTTGCCTTATGTCCTTCCTATAAAGTGCTTCCATTTTGTATAACCCTCTCTGAGCTCTCTTCTAGTTCCTATATGGGGTGCCGCCCAGTTCATGAATCATTGAATAAAGTCAATTAGATCTTCAAATTTACTTGGCTGACTTGTTTCTTAACACAGGCAAGCTGATCGTTAGTTCCCAAGCAAACTTGAATTTATCATCTTAGGAGAATGAAGGTGAATAAGAATCATTAAGCCAAAGTTGGCTCCTTGAGACAAGGGATTACTTCTGTCCTATCCGGTCTCAGTAAGACTAAAACAGATTGCAAAATAATGGGCATAGACTGAACATACAATTTCTCTTGCATATATCTTCCTTTGTAAAAATTGTAAGGTTTTGTAATTGGAATTATCTGCTCATCATATACACATTTCACCTAGCTTGTACTGCAAGGAGATCCAACCAGTCCATCATAAAGGAGATCAGTCCTGGGTGTTCATTGGAAGGACTGATGCTGAAGCTGAAACTCCAATACTTTGGCCACCTGATGTGAAGAGCTGACTCATTTGAAAAGACCTTGATGCTGGGAAAGATTGAAGGCAGGAGGAGAAAGGATGACAGAGGATGAGATAGTTGGATGGCATCATCCACTCGATGGACATGGATTTGGGTGGATTCTGGGAGTTGGTGATGGACAGGGAGGCCTGGTGTGCTGCCGTTCACGGGGTCGCAAAGAGTCGGACACGACTGAATGACTGAACTGAACTGAACCTTTGCTGCTTGGGCTTGGAGGGAATCCAATGTATAGCACACTCCTCCTCACTTAGTTATTGAACCCCTTGAAAAATTAGAAAAAATGAAAGTAGATGAGAAAAAAATTACTTTTATATCTAATAAAGTTTATCTTGGAGTACATGGATTTCATATGAGAACTAGACAGGATTACTGACTCCTTAGTTGGTACCTTCATTGAGAAAACTGAGATGGAAATAGAGTTTACAGAGAAATAATAGCTGAAATTGGTGTTCAAGTTTAACAAGTCACATTAGTAGGTTTTTTTTTTTGTTTTTTGTTGTTGTTTTTTAAAGCAACTGCTGGGCAAAGTTAGGATGAACTATGTAACAAATGTTCAGCTCCTCTTACTTAAGAAGAGGAACTTTCTTATTTTGAAAATGTTTTCTTATTTCTTTTTTTGAAAAAAAATGTGTCTAATGAGTTGTGTCTGCTTGGCTATAGAAAAGGATGAGCTTTCTATATTTGCCACCTCATAGAGTGTTAGGTGTGATGTGTATTACATTCTGGTTTTATGCTTATTAAACAATAAATTTATTTTCTAGTACTTTTGTGGCAAGGTTTTCTGGATTGGAGAAGGTTTTTTTTGTTTATTTAATTTATTTTCCCACCATTATCACCAATCTATTGCAATGCTACTGGTTCACTATCATTTACAGGAATAATGAACAGTGAAAAAGACCAAGAGTGTCAGGAAAAAAAAAAATTCATATAGCAGTGAAATAGGAAACAAGTATTCTTTTATCATCAAAGTCTTAAGGATTTAAAGATATCACATTCATAAAGTGAGATGATCATCACCTGTGTGAAATAAAAATTGTCACTCACCATTTTCTTTAACAAGGATGAAGTCCCTAACCACTGCAGTCAATGAACTTAAAAATCATCCTGAAATATATTTAGGGCAGAGATAAGGAATGAGGCATTCTGTGCTTTTGGAAAAACTGACAAAATGGGTCTTTACATAGTTAGATATTTTCAGAAAATTTTCTGAGCCATTTTTTTTTTTTGCATCTTCTCATATCTAGAAAAGCATTAAAATCATTTAGCAAAGCTTATTATTTTAAGCTAAAGACAAAAGAAGATACTGGAGTGTGGAGGAGCCACTAACGGGAGCAGTAAAATCCCAGTAAGTAGGGTAAGGTGGTTAATCAGATTTCCTTTTTCCATTGTTAGAGTCTCTAGATATTTAGTCATCCTCTTCTTGTACAGAGAGGGAGATGCCCTTACAAATGGAATTTCTCATATAAATACAAATGTCTCTAACAGTATGTCTACCTAGTTTTCAGAGATTATCCTGTGTCTGCTGTTTCTTAAAAAATAGCCAGTTCAGGATAATCGTTATGTTCAAATACCCCAAAAAAGGTATTTTGGAGATAGCGAATTGTTTCCCTTCTTGCCAAAAAGATTAACTTTGATTCTTATTTCTCTTACTACTTCTACTGCTACTTTCACATCTTTTAAAATACTAAAATCACTATGCATAGTTTTAAAGAGTGACATGGATATGCTTAAAAGAGTTCCCCAAAGCCTCAAAATCTTAAAAATTTTATAGTAACATTTCAATCTAGAAATATGATTAGTTACTTCAACATTATGTTTTAGCCTATATGTAAATGTTAATTTTCTAAGTTATTGTTTAATCATAGATTTTAGTAGATTACTTAAATATTTTATTTTCTAAATAGATTTTTTTTTGTTTTCTTCAAGCTATACATAAAGTAATTAATAATTTAACCTCCTTAGACATTCTCAGCTGATTTCACTAATGCTTCTAGTCTTATTTGGTCTTTGTTGCAGTATCTACCTAGGAGAAACATACAAATATTATTTTTTTATTATATTCAAACTATAAATTTGTGTCATATTGGATTTTAACGTGTGACATTAAAAATTCCGGTACTACCATGTATGGACACTAGGATGTGCTTGCATATTTTATAAATAATTTTAAACTATAGTTAATCCTTGAACAACATGAATTCTAACAGCATGGAATTAACTTGTATATTGATATTTTTTTCAATAAATACAGTACTACACAGTCTGAGGTTGGTGGGACCCACGAATGTGAATCATGACTATGGGTCTTGAGCATCTTACAGACTGTGATACCCAGGGCAGGTCCTTGGCCAATGCCCCATGGATAGAGTGGGACAATTGTATATTATATATTCCTAGTATCATTAACAGTAATCATTAACATTGAAAATATTTGAAGATTACACAGAGACTTCCCTGGTGGTCCAGTGGTTAGGACTTCGCACTTCCACTGCAGGGGTTGCAGTTTTGATCCCTCGTCTGTGGAAATAAGATCCCACATGATATGTGGTGGGACCAGGAAAATTTTAAAAAAATACTATATTTGAAGATTAAATAGAGCTACTTATAAAAATAAGTTATGCTTCAGAGACATTAATGTTATAAAAAACCTGAATAGTATATTAGAAAAAACTAGCCACGTTGATAATATTTTCTATTAACATGCTTCTTTTCTCTAGGTATACCTTATTAATTAAACAGCCAAATAGTAAATCCTGTCTTTAGCAGAAATTTCACCCCAAAGTGGGGTCTTTAGCATAGCTGAATTACCAGTTGACAAAGTTAAGTTTCAAGAATCCTGGATTGGAGTCATAGCAGGGTAGGCGGTAGATCCTGAAACTCATTTAGCATGTAACCTTGGTGGACAATATATTTTTAGTAAATGGCACAATAATATCTATTCTTCTTATGTCATATAAGCTTTGAGTTTATTCCCCAAACTGCTCTTCAATTTCCTTGAATGGTAAACTGGATGTATACATTCATAGTATGAAATGCAAGCATCAGCAAGATAATATGTTTCACATATAGAAAATATTTGGTTAGATACAGCAAATTTGTTTGGTGGAATATTTCTCTTAGGGAAAAAATTATTTGTAGAAACATTGATAAATGTACTAACCAAGTTTTAGATATGACTGCCGCAAACTTTTAATGGTTGGAAAATAGATATACACCATTTTACTTTCCCCTCTATTCTTTAACATTTCAAGTATAAGTTGTCCACTCCAGTTAGCTGATATTATCCACATGCTCTATGTATTGAAGAGAACACATAGGCAAAAAAAATTCTAAATTTCACAATTTGAAATGGTTAAAATATGCATTTCATGCTATACATCTTTTAACTACAATTAAAAATCACTGATACTTCCTTAACATCTTGTATTTATAATTATGTTATTTTCTGAAATAAAATGTGACTGATAACATTCGATCGCATATACATATTGGAAAACATTGGATTTCCTAATATTTCCTTTACATAAACTATCAATATTTTCTTTGGTTTCTAGGTTTCTGGTATTTTTCCACTACCCAACAGTAACACTCAATTACATGTTTTACACTGACTCAAAATGAGGGAATTTCTTTCTATTGATAGTTCCTGCATGATTATCAAGACTTTCATTATGGGATAGGAATTTTCTAAGCATTATTGCTAACTGTCTCAAGTGAGTAATCACACACACACACACAAAAATCAATAGAGATTGCACTTTGTGTCAGCATAGTATTTAGGAGGAAATAAGCTTATTTTGATGAAAATATATACTCCTTGATTTATGAGAGGTCAAGCCACAAAACTTGCCTATTTTTGCAGAATAACTTGTCAAGTTTTTTTTTTTTCATTATTATTATTTTTTTATTATTATTTTTTTTTCCAGTGGGTTTTGTTATACATTGATATGAATCAGCCATGGATTTACATGTATTCCCATCTGAATTAAAATTTATTGAAAAAAGATACACTGATAAAAGCAAATTTTTTATTATTTATTAATTATATTTAACATTTACCTGGAGCTATTGAAGACATTGTATAACATTTCCACTATATGCTTTAAACAATTACAAACATTTGGCATAAAATAATGTGCTTATTAATGTACCAAGTTTGAAAAGTAGGGAATGAGGGTCTGAAGTCTGCCCTCCTTCTGACAATGGCCATTAACACTGCAAATGAATGTATCATAGATTTCTCCCTCAAAATTCTAAGATATTCTATGAACAAAATTCTAAAGGACTTCAACATGCAATGGATATATATATATATATATATATATATATATATATATATATATATATAACATTCAGAATAACTGGTTTCCATGCTTACACTGAACTCATCATAAGGCAAAAGCCTTTAATAGTATTGATTCTCAGTGTGATCAAAAAGCAAAGCATTATGGTAAGCTTAATGAAAACAATCCTTTGTGTTTGCCAACTTCAAATTGCTAATACAGTTGCAATAAAATTCAACCATCTTCCTGGATGATATATGCAGCTTTGATTTGTTTTCTGAGTGCAAGAGGCAAGCATGAATCTGTTTCTCTAATTGTCCTCAAAGTTTAGGAAAATTAGGAAAAAGCATGTTTGTTTAATAAAGCATCATTCCACCTCCTGATATGACCACATCTGATTAGGAAATTAGGGCAGAATCAATCAGATTCTGTCAGATGAAATATCATGTCTTCTACTCTTGAAAACCTCTGGAATATCATCACAGATTATAGAACATTGAACCAGCTTTAGTCAAGAAATTATCCATGTCACAAATCTTTATCTCTCCTTTTAACTGCCCAAGAAAAACGAGCCTTTGGTAACTCTAGTTATTGTATGCTACAATACAAAACAAATTACCAATAACCATTCCTGAACTAACATACGACCAGATAGTGTTCCCACAGCAGTTTGATGTTCTCTTGTTTCCCATAATTCTGTTTCATCTTCTACCTCTTTTGATCTCAGTAGATAAATCTACCAAAATCTTTTTTCTTGAAGAATTTTCATCTCCAGTTCTCATTCTTGCCCTCTGATATAAAAATAACCACTCCAGCAAATAAAATCTCTCCAAAAATATAAGTCAAGGTTGCTTGATGACTACTACACAGGCACCGGCTCTCCCAATATTCAAGGAAGCCATCTGTTGAAAAAGATGAAATATGATTTAAGACACATTTTATTGTCATGGAAAAATATACATATTATAATGTACTTAAATAATTCATTCATATCCATGAAAATCATTAATAAATATAATTCTCATTTCCCAGTGTATCCACAAGTAATACAATAAACATGGAAACAATGAAACTGGCATTTATATAAAATAATATGAATATTGAAGTCTTTAAAGCCTACAATTAATTGTGGAATTTTTGATAAAAGTAATAAATTCTTTAATGATATTTAGTGAAGTGAAGCTTCTATAGGAAAGTTTCCAACAAAGATTTTTTCTGTAGCTTGCCTGGACACATTTTTGAAGAAATTTCAAATTGATAGCTTGGAGTATATTTTAGGTGAAATAGTTGCTTCACTATTGAAGTCACTGGGAAGTCATTTCCAAAGATATTATACTGAATAAAATGTGCTATGAATTCATTCTAAACAGAGACATTTAATGATGTGATTTCAGTATGCTGTCATCAATAGAACATAATTACAGTTGCTACAGGGCCTATTTTAAAATCCATATTATGAGTATTATTGTTATTGATTAGAACTGAGATTTTTTTTTTAAGAACTGAGATTTTTAAAAAATAATCCTGAATATGAAATTGGCTAGAAATATATTGAAAACAATGATTTTAAAGAATTTTTAATGAAAATTTATTCCATGGAGGTAAGCTAAGAATTTAATAATTTGAAGTTTTTGAGGTCAATGATTTTTAGATACAGTTTTCCAAGAATAATTCATTCACATAAAAATATCAGGTAGACTAGAAATTACAGGATATTATTTCAAACTGAAGATAAAATGAATCAAGTGTAGCAAATGAAGTAGCAGAGAGCAAAATAACTTCAGATCACACACACTATCTTATTGATTGAGAAAGGACACTATCTCACCCTCTACATATGAAAATTACCACCATTATCTAATTATACATTAGTTCTTTTAATTGTGCTTATTGTCACCTGCTATCTTTCTATAGGTTAAAACAGAAATAGAAAATCTTCTCATATCATTTTTTTGTACCTTTCATTTAATACAATATCTTTTTTAAAAAGGTTAACGTTATGTCTCTTTTTTTCACAGATATTTGCTCAAAGTGAAAGGCAAAAAGGAGCATGTGATATATTGATAGCATATTGTGTATTAAGAATAATTTTTGTTGATCACCACAGTCACTTTTATAATCCCATCATATGTTGTCATCTCTATATTACAGTGAATGGAGTATGAAGAGATATAAATCTGGTAACAGTTAGGCCTACAATTTGCAATATTTCTGACTCCAAATTGCACAGTTTCCATTGTCTGTCTTTTAGTTTCCAATGATTTTCAAGTGTTGTTTCATGTCAGAGCCATCTAAGGAGCTTTTACAAAATATAAGTACTCAAGGCCCACCATTCAATAGGAATGACGTGAGTTCTGAGTAGGATTTTTGAAGCGTTCCCCAGATGCTCTCTGATGTTCATTCAGCACTGAAAAGTACTATGCATAGTTCCAAATGAAGTATACCTCTATCTACATTTGCATCTATGTCTCTATACATGCTTATATTGCATGTAAAAATGAATCTCTGCCCCCCACCACTGCCCCAAGTTTACTCTTCTTTCTAATATTTCTTTTATCCTTATACTCAGTTGCTCAAGACAGGAACCTAAAGCATATCTACAGCCCTTAGTTTCATTTCCCTCAACCTTACAGCTGAATAACATCAAGTCTTATAATTATCTCTCCTACCAACTGAATTACACCATTCCTACTATCTTCAACTAGTTCAGGTTACAATTTCACCTTGAGTGTGAAAGGGGAGTAAAATAACCCACTCCAGGATATGCCATTTTGGCACGTTGATTATTTCGAATTAAAGATACTTGAGTGATACTTCATGCAGAAGGGGCACTGTGACCCCCCTTTGACCCCTTAAAGCAGGAGATAAATGTTTCATGTGAAATGGTACCCTCTCTCTACTAGGAGCGTAAAAGGCATCCTTATCACCAGACATAAGGAATTTAGGGCCAAGAAGGCTGTGTCAGAAAACCTTGTAACTTCTTCACTAATTTACTACCTAATCCCAAACCACTTTGTCTTCTAAATTCTTTATGTATTTATTGTTCCTTTGTCTAAAACAAAATAAGAGCTTCCTGCTCTTGGTCAATTCTTTGAGTCCATATGGGATTTCCATATGTATAAAATTAAGTTTGTTTTTTTTCCTATTAATTTGTCTTATGTCAATTTAATTTTTAGATTAGCAAAAAAAAAAAAAAAAATGAAGGAAAGAAGGAAAAAATTCCCACCAATACTTCACAGTGAATTAGTGAAGTATATCCTAATAAATTTATGATTTTTCTTTCCCCTAATCAATTTTCCCATCCTATCAAGTGCAGTTATTTTAAAATAAAATTCTGATTATTTGCTTTCCCTGCCTAAAGTCCTTCATTAACTATCCTTTTGGCTCATGGTAAAGTCAAGATTCTATAACATGGTTTCTCACCTTATATCATAAAGACCCATTATATCTCTCCAAACTTATTCCTCATCACTTTATTTGTTGCTCAATAAAGCATGCCATGTGTTCTCTTTCCCATGACTCTTTAAAAATTGTTTCTTAAACCAAACCACTCCCCATATTTTTATCTGTTTAACTATTATTTATTTGCCATGCCGCATCCTATCTATATAATTTCCCAAAAGAAGATTTCTCTACCCAACACACTTAAGTTCTAGCATAGTGTTAAGTATTTCCCTTACTCCAGCATTTATCATTCTATTTTAAGCATTTGATATATTTTACATAAGCACATTTTAAATATTTGAGAGTTTTCCCTCTCTTCCCCTTGGTTCAGTTTTATCTTATTTAATACATAGTTTGACAATCTGCCCTTTTCCCTCTCCAGCATTATACCTTTCACTAAACTATGATAATCTAAAAAGGTTGGCATGATACCAGTTATTAAACAGCAATCCAAGATGTAAATATCTTACCAGGCTTCCCTGAAACTCATTCTAAATATCTTACAGATTGATTGTATGCAAATGAACTAAACCCATGTACAACAGAGTAAACTGAGTTGCAAAAATAATTCACAATTTATTCACTTAAGAAAGTTTCACACATCTTTTACCCATGCTAGCAACTATGCCAGTCTTTGGATATATGACAGTAAATGACATATTGTATTTGTTTTTTTTATAGCTGCAGGTAGATGCAGCATGACAGCACTATGACCATGTACCAAAGAAACACTTGAAAGGATGATTTTACTCAGGCTAGAGGAAACAAAATTAAAATTTTCTTTTTATGTTTTAAAGCACACATATTTTGTTTCAAGTCAAATGCAAAAAAAAAAATTAAGTGGCAAAATCAAGTTTATTTAAAACACAAATACACACACTCATGCAAGCATGTACCTGTGTGTTCTGTATGTAACCATGTAAGACATGTATCTGGCAAATATTCCCTCATCTGTTTTCATTATTTCCAATTCTAGCTAGCTTGGGAAGTTTTTCAAATATACATCATTACATATTTCAATGTAATTTGCTTATTTATTCTAATGTTTGCCCATTTGATGGTGTCAAAAACAAGTGAAATAACCAATTGATTTTGTCCATCTGTGGAGTAAGTGAAGGGAAAGTGACAGGCAATATACAGCAAATATGAGAACTTTCTCTAGTAGTGTGGAACCCTGAAAATTTTCCAAAGTGATTTTGTGTGGGTTTCTTGATGGCCTCTTGAAAGTCTTAAAAATATAAAGAATGAAAAGATAGGGATATAAGATCTTAACTTAGGAATTTTAAAGTTAATGTCTATTATACTAAAATAAATTTGTTCTAAAACATTTTAAATACTACTTTGCTATTTGTAAGATACTATATGATCCAAAAGAGTATAATAAAACATAGATGAGGGAAGATGGCTGTTGGAAGTTTCTACCCATTAATAGTACATGCATTATTCTGACTTCAATTTTAGAGAAATGATAAGCATAATGGATCACTACTATAATATGTAATGAAAATATTATATCATTTATATGCCCATAAGCCTCCTTTATTTAATATTCAATTGTAAAAGTAGTTCATTTAAGATATGTAACATTGAATTTGTACTTCCTTAGCAAATCAAAAATAATCCATGCATTGCTCCCTTTGTAAAACTAGGAACTTGGGAATGTAAGGAGTTAAAATATATCTTCTAAACTCTCAGTACAATTATTATAGCTTATTATATGTTTTCTTCTCCCTAGATAAAGAACACTACTTTTTCACAATTAAAGTTAAACACAGAAAATCACAGAACCTAGTTCTCCAAATTTACACTGGTCTTTCCTCCATTCTACCTGTTTTCTTCCTCCTTTGTCAAATACATCCGTCTTCATTGAAATCAAAGAATTTCCCCTTAGGGAAGAGTAAGAGTCGTAAGGAAGATACTTTAGCCTGACCATGAAGAGTTTGATTTTGTACTTCCAACTCAGTCTATTTAATACTGTAGTTGAACACATATCATCAAAGGAAGTCATGTATCTTTAAGAGTAAGAATTTCTTTCAGAAATTTACTTGAATCAATGTTCAAGTTCTTCATATAAATTTTAGTCAATTTCTATGACCAAAAATAAAGCCCTCTATACATTAAGGAATATGAGAAGACAATGTTACTATTCTGCTTCAACTAAGTAAGACTCTGGAATTTAAATGTACCAATTGGTGGGAAAATGGTTTTTTATTTTTTTTTTGAACTGTTTCTTGATTTTTAGTTTCTGATAAAGCAGAGAAATAAGAAATATTGAGAGATTTGGGAAAAAAAAAAGAAAGTTAAGACAAATTGAATATTAAAACAAAAGTCTGAAAACATACCCGTTCCTTTCATTACAAGCAAGTCTATAGTAACTGTAAGCTTAAGGTATTTTCCACCATAATTAAGGTGTCCTACCCTTATGTTTCCCCAGTGATCACACACACCCCAACACACATTCTCCAGATATTTGACTGGATTGGAAGCTTCTCTGAACATGATCCTGAATCTCTAATTGCTGTGTATAGTTGAAGGTTAACCTAAGATCAGCCAATTATTTTTCTCCATCTTCTTGACCAAAGTGTTCAGCCAGGAATGAATGCATTATGCAACAGACCATTCAGGCCTCTTTGCTATTTGTTCTGGGGAGCTTTTTGAACAAAGTTCTTTTGTTTTATGACTATGGCTGTGAAGAGCTCCATTTGGAGTTTCCAGCAGCACCATCCCATGGAATATTCTTTCTGCCATAGGTAGCAAGGAACCTAGCAAACATAGTCAAGCAAAAAAAGGGAAGCAGAAAGCTAATTTCTACAAGATTCTATTCATTTGATTTTGTTATCTATATAACCAGGCAAAGTTAAATATTTGTGAACAAATATGTTCCACTTTTATTTTTTGTTTCAGTTGATTAAAATTCAGTCCCTGTCCCTTGGCATGACATAATAAAATGGAAATCCCACTGAAGCATAAACTCCACTTTCTAACATAAATTTTATTGAAGTATAGAATACACAATAGAAAAGTACACAAAAGTATATGATTTAATAAACTTTTTATAAAATGAACATGAAAATGAACAAATATCAGTCACTTTGAGTTCAGAGTAATTCAACTAAATACATGGTTGTAGGTACACATCTCCTCCACAGGAAGTAAATGAAAAAAAATTCTTATATGTGAAGTGACTCATGCTTGCAACAGTCTTACCTGGGTCCATTCATTAGTTTGTGGATCATAGGATTCCATAGTGTTGAGGTATGTCTGGCCATCATAGCCACCAACAGCATATAATCTGTCACCAAGAAGACAGACTCCAACAGCATCTCTGGGCATACTCAAAGGAGCCACCATAGTCCATGTGTCTGTTTTGGGATCATACCTAAAATAAAAAGATGGTAGGATATAACATATTATAATCACATTCAACTTTACTATTAGGTATTAATGATGCTCTTTCAAAACAAGCCATGGAAAAGAAAACTTAGCTTTTTTCCTAAAAACTCAATTATTTAAACAGATGTTCCAGAGCCAATATTCACAATATTCAGGCTTTCTATTGTTTAAGGTATTTTAAAAATATAGCTAGACTGTTAACTAGATGGATGCAGAGTCATTTCACAAAAGTGAATATCATTATTTTTCCCAAGAAAGACAGATATGAAAATAAATATTTTTTTACAATGGAATGAGGTTCTTTCAAGAAAGTACAAACAAAGTGCTATGGTCATGAAACAGAAGTAATAGCTAAAACCCTGTGGAGAATTAAAAAATAATTCACTTTTGAAATCTTGGGAGAATTAAAAAATAATTCACTTTTGAAATCTTCTTTAAATAAGGTCTGAAAGTCTATCCTAAATTTGCTAGAAAAAAAGAAGATATTTGCACAAAAGAACACAAGTGCTAAAAAAAAAAGTGCATGGACCTAGTTTTTGAGAAAACTAGGTGTGCAGTGTGTTTAGGATCAAAGGTATAAGAAGAAGCATTGTTTAAAAGGTGATATTTGATCAGCTAATAGATGACTCAATTCTCAGAGTAGGAAAGTATTTCATGTTTCTTCAATAGGAAAATAAGAAAACTTGAAACTTGAGGAAACAATTACAACATGAACAAACCTATGTTTCTGTGACAGTCACTTGGAATTCACTTGAAGGGAGAAATTGGTAAATCAAGAGATTGAAGCAGAGGGTCCAAGTTACTACTTTTTAATTTTAACCAAATATTAAATTTTCAGATAGTCTGATTACCATACATTAAATACAAATATTGTATAGGTTGGGTGGTAAAATCACAAAGAATTCCTTGGTTAGGGTGCTTTGCTTCAGTTTAGAAGGAATGGTTAAACCACTTCTTTGCTTTTAACCTACAGTTATAGGTTCAGATACAAAAACATCTAGTAAGAACCCAGTAGAGTAAGTAAATGTAAAAGAAGAATGGATGGAAGTTTTTTTTTTTAATTTTTTATAATATTTTTACAAACATATAATATATATGCAAATATATTCTTAGTTTGTTTTTCTACTCTAATCTTGCTTTGAAATTTTCAACCTACAGATCCCCAAAACAAACAAAAGAAACAAACACAAACAGGCAAAAAAAAAAACCCACAAAAAACCAAAAACCTATAATTTATTGAAAATAAAGAAAGTTGTTACAAGAGAAATGACTGGGTAGACCCCAGGGATCTGGACTTTATATTTCACAGAGAATACTTCACCCAGGACATTACAAGCATTTACACACCATGATTGGAGAAATTATGACAGCCAAGGTAATATATGTGAAATGAGAGATTGGTTGAATGCCTGCAAAACCAGAACCATGTTAAAGCATAGGCTGTCAGGCAAATAACAAAAGTAATTTTGCATGTTATAGTTAATAAATGTAAAATGTCACAAATAGACACAAGCACACACAGACACAAATGCAAATATGCAATCTATGCCAGCAAAATATTTAAGATATTTACATTTCTACTATGAATGTTTTGAAATATATAAACATAAAAAAAGAGGAAAAAAGGAAAAACACCAAGAGGAATCAAATTGTACAATCCACAAAGTAAAACATTTTACAGTTAACTTGACAATTTTTCAAGGAAAAAAAGTGATAAAATGAATAACTACAAAGAAGTAGCTGTTATAAACTAAATGTGGCTTTAAAATGTAACAAAATAAACTGAGTGAAACTTACTCAGATTCCAATTTACAGAACAAAAATATTAAAAGATGCTTAAGACATTTTGGAAATTTTAATTCTGGGTATCAGATTTTAATAAGAGATTATTTAAATTTGTATTAATTATAATAATGACATTGCAATTAAGCTGCAAAAGTAAAGTTGTGATCATATTTCATTGTTTCTGGGATGAATTCAGAAATGTTTTGAACTAAAATGACATGTTTAAGAAGTACTTTAAAATACTTCAGAAAAAAATACTGTAAAGGTGAAAGGATGAAGCAAAAATGGCAAATTGGTGATGGTGGTTAAAGCTGGATAATAAATACAAGTAAGTTTTATCTTGTTTACTTTTTGCCAGGAAGTTTTTTTTAGTTAAGATAACCTTAAAAGGAAGAATGTATAATACACCTTAATTTCGGTGAAATGTGAACATCTTTTATATTTTATTTTTTCTCCAATAGAAGCAAGTCTGCCTTTTGTCACAATCGCTTCACTTAAATAGCTTTCTCTGAAGTCCTATTTCAGTCCCCATATGATTGTTATTCAGCTCTATAGGATTTTTTTTTTTCTCAGCTACTATCTACACAACAGACTTTGTTGATTGCTTTTCAGAAAGGGAGAAAAACTGAGACAAAATCTAACACTAATTGCACTAAGGAATAATAAATGCATTTCTGAAGGCTTCTGAAATTTTAAGTAAAGCTCAAATAATGAAGATTCTCATACACTAACACCACAGGAAAATTAAGAAAACACAAGTACCTCTTACAGGGCTTCCCTTGTGGCTCAGCTGGTAAAGAATTCACCTGCAATGCGGGAGACCTGGATTTGATCCCTGTGTTGGGAAGATTCAGGGATCTGGAATAAAAGGGAAAGGCTACCAACTCCAGTGTTCTGGCCTAGAGAATTCCATTGACTATACAGAGGGTTCAGACAAACTTTGTGTGCACCAGGACCCAGAGACCCCACAGAGACTGAGACAGAACTGTGTCTGAGTGTCTCCTGCGGAGGTAAAGGTCAGCAGTGGACTGCTGCAGGGGTAGGGGCTCTGGGTGCAGTAGACCTGGATATGGCACAAGCCCTCTTGGAGGAGGTCGCCATTAACCCCACCATGGAGCCATCAGAACTTACACAGGACTGGGGAAACAGACTCTTGGAGGGCACACACAAAACCTTGAGTGCACCAGGACCCAGGAGAAAGGAGCAGTGACCCCACAAGAGACTGACCCAGACATGCTTGTGAGTGTCCAGGAGTCTCTGGTGGAGGTGTGGGTCGACGGTGTCCTGCTGCAAGGTTGGGGGCACTGACTGCAACAGTGCATGCATGGGCCTTTTGAAGGAGGCCGCCATTGTCTCCATCACCTCCACCATAGTTTGGCCTGAGGTTAAATTACAGTGAGGGAACACAGCACAGCTCATCAACAGAAAATTGGATTAAAGACTTACTGAACATGTCCCTGCCCAGCAGAACAAGACCAAGTTTCCCTCTCAGTCAGTTTCTCCCTTCAGGAAGCTTCCATTGCCTCTTATCCTTCCCTATCAGAGGGCAGACAGAATGAAAACCGCAATCACAGGAAACTAACTAGTCTGATCACATGGGCCATGGCCTTGTCTAGCTCATTGAGGCTGTGAGCCAAGCCATGTAGGGTCACCCAGGGCGGATGGGTCATGGTGGAGAGTTCTAATAGGACTTAGTCGGCTGGAGACAGGAATGGCAAACCACTTCAGTATTCTTGCCTTGAGAACCCCATGAACGATATGAAGAGGCAAAAAGATAGGACACTGAAAGATGAACTCCCCAGGTCAGTAGGTGCCCAGTGTGCTACTGGAGATCAGTAGAGAAATGACCCCAGAAAGAATGGAGAGACAGAGCCAAGGCAGAGACAACACCCATTTGTGGATGTGCCTGGTGATGGAACTAAAATCCAATGCTATAAAGAGCAATATTGCATAGGAACCTCGAATGTTAGGTCCATGAATCAAGGAAAATTGAAAGTGGTCAAACAGGACACAGGAAGAGTGAATATCGACGTTTTAGGAATCAGTGAACTAAAATGGAGGAGAATGGATGAATTTAACTCAAATGACCATTAAATCTACCACTCTTGTCAAGAATCCCTTAGATGAAATAAGAGTAACCCTCATAGTCAACAAAAGAGCCTGAAATGCAATACTTGAATGCAATCTCAAAAACAACAGATTGATCTTGGTTTGTTTCCAAGGCAACAATTCAATATCACAGTAATCCAAGTGTATGCCTGAACAGTAATGCTGAAGAAGCTGAAGTTGAATGGTTCTGTGAAGACCTACAAGACCTTCTAGAATTAACACACAAAAAAGATGTCTTTTTCATTATAGGGGTCTGGAATGCAAAAGTGGGAAGTCAAGAAATACCTGGAGTAACAGGCAAGTTTGTCCTTGGAGTACAGAGCGAAGCAGGGCAAAGGCTAATAGAGTTTTTTCAAGAAAACACACTAGTCATTGCAAACACCCTTTTCCGTCAACACGAGACAACTCTACACATGGACAACCTGGTCAATACTGAAATCAGATTGATTATAGTCTTTGCAGCCAAAGATGGAGAAGCTCTATAGAGCCAGCAAAAGCAAGACTGGGAGCTGATTATGGCTCAGACCATGAACTCCTTATTGCCAAATTCAGACTTAAATTGAAGAAAATAGGGAAAACCACTAGACTATTCAGGTATAACCTAAATCAAAAACCTTATGATTATAGAGTGGAATTACAATTAGGTTCAAGGGATTAGATGTGATAGACAGAGTGCCTGAAGAACTATGACGGAGGTTCGTGACATTGTATAGGAGGCAGTGATCAAGACCATCTTCAAGAAAAAGTGCAAAAGGCAAAATGGTTGTCTGAGGAAGCCTTACAAATAGCTGTGAAAAAAAAAAAGAGAAGTCAAAAACAAAGGAGAAAAGGAAAGATATACCCATTTGAACCCAGAGTTCTAAAAATACCAAGGAGAGATAAGAAAACCTTCCTCAGTGATCAATGCAGAGAAAGGAAAACAACAGAATGGGAAAGGCTAATAGAGATCTCTTCAAGAAAATTAGAAATTCCAAGGGAATATTTCATGCCATAATGGGCACAACAAAGAACAGAAATGATATGGACCTAACAGAAGCAGAAGATACTAAGAAGAGGTGGCAAGAATACATAGAAGAACTATACAAAAAAGATCTTCATAACCTAGATAATCACGATGGTGTGATCACTCACCTAGAGCCAGACATCCTGGAATATGAAGTGAAGTGGGCCTTGGGAAGAATCACTACAAACAAAGCTAGTGGAGGTGATGGAATTCCAGGTGAGCTATTTCAAATCCTAAAAGGTGATGCTGTGAAAGTGTTGCACTCAAAATGCCAGCAAATTTGGAAAACTCAGAGTGGCCACAGGAATGGAAAAGATCAGTTTTTATTCCAATCCCAAAGAAAGGCAATGCCAAAGAATGCTCAACCTACCACACAATTGCACTCATCTCACCCGCTAGCAAAGTAATGCTTAAAGTTCTCCAAGCCAGGCTTCAACAGTACCTAAACTGTGAATTTCTGGATGTTCAAGTTGGCTTTAGAAAAGGCAGAGGAACGAGAGATCAAATTGCCAACATCCATTGGATCATTGAAAAAGTGACAGAAGTCCAGAGAAACATCTACTTCTGTTTTATTGACTATGCAAAAGTCTTTGACTGGGTGGATCGCCACAAACTAGAAAATTCTTCAAGAGATGGGCATACCAAACCACCTGACCTGCCTCTTGAGAACTCTGAATGCAGGTCAAGAAGCAACAATTAGAACTGGACATGGAACAGCAGACTGGTTCCAAATCGGGAAAGGAATACATCAGGATTGTACATTGTCACCATGTTTAGTTAACTTACATGCAAAGTACATCATGAGAAATTCTGGGCTACATGAAGCACAAGGTGGAATCAAGATTACCGGGAGAAATATCAATAACCTCAGCTATGCAGATGACACCACACTTATGGCAGAAAACAAAGAAGAGCTAATGAGCCTTTTGAGGAAAGTTAAAGAGGAGAGTGGAAAATTTGGCTTAAAACTCAACTTTCAGAAAACCAAGATTATGGCATCTGGTCCCGTCACTTCATGGCAAATATATGGGGAAACAATGGAAACAGTGACAGACTTTATTTTCTGGAGCTCCAAAATCATTGCAGATAATGACTGCAGCCATGAAGTTAAAGGACACTTGCTCCTGGGAAGAAAAGTTATGACCAACCTAGATAGCATATTAAAAAGCAGAGACATTACTTTGCCAACAAAGGTCTATCTAGTCAAATATATGATTTTTCCAGTAGTCATGTATGGCTGTGAGAGTTGGACTATAAAGAAAGCTGAGCACTGAAGAATTGATGGTTTTGAACTGTGGGGTTGGAGAAGACTCTTGAGAGTCCCTTGGACTGCAAGGGGATCCAACCAGTCCATTCTAAAGGAAATCAGTCCTGAATATTCATTGGAAACCCTGATGTTGAAACTGAAACTGCAATACTTTGGCCATCTGATGTAAAGAACTGACTCATTTTAAAAGATCCTGAAGCTGGGAAATATTGATGGTGGAAGGAGAAGGGGATGACAGAGGATGAGGTGGTTGGATGGCATCACTGACTCCATGGACATGAGTTTGAATAAGCTCCAGATGTTGGTGATGGACAGGGAGGCTTGGTGTGCTGCAGTCCATGGGGTTGCAAAGAGTTGGACACGACTGAGTGACTGAACTGAACTCAAGTGAATGGAAATGAGTACATGTTATATTTAGGTAAAATTTATAAATAATGTCCTATGCTTAAAAATAGACATCATTCTTTTCTTATTTTACAAAATTTCTGAGGAAAATTTAAAATATTTAGTGCATTCTCCTGGAAGATCCAGATCTTTGAATTATCTGTTTTCAGGGATTGGTAAGTGTTCAATAGCAATCTTTTCATTTGCATCAGGCAGTTGTGATGGTATTTAAACATATAGAGCTGGAAAATCAAACCAAGTCAAGACAAAAACTGAGTCCTAACCCTACTGCCTCTGACACACTTTTTCTTTCCACTAGATATTTATGAAGTATCACACAAATTTAAAATTAGCCAATAATGTTTATCATTATTTTCACATTAATTAATCAAAATTGATTTTTCTGTTTAAAGAAGTCCATGGATCCACCTCTCAGCCTGGTGATACACATAATTTTGCCCTTCAGAAGGAAAAACAAAACAAAACAAGTCTTTGTTAGCGTAGGAGAAGACCCACAGATGTATAAGCAATTTCTGACTATAATGAACAGTGAACTCTATCTTTACCAGTTCATATTTTTGACAAAATTTTCTTCTAAGCATTTTTTATTTTTTGCCTCAGGTTGCCTGTTTATAGAAAAGAAAAGAAAAAACAAGCAGGGGAACTGTCTTTATGTGTTTAGCTGTCTGCCTTTCCTACATCTCACCTTGGCCTTCATGGTCAGAATGTGAGTTTTGTATCAGGGACTCTATTAAAGTTTATAGCCCAAAGGCAAGGGATGCATCAGTATATAGTGGCTAAAATTGGCTGTAAAATGAAAACTTGCTGAAGGCATATGATAGCCACAGAACAAAAGTTAGTTTCTCATTGAAAAGCCCTATTGAAAAATTTGAGATATCATTACTTTTTCAAGCATTGTCACTACATAACTTGAAGATAAAAATATATCATATGCTTAATGGGCAATACAATTAAATGTCTGCTCCCTATTTCAACATTTTTTGCTTATTTTTATACAAAAATATTTTTTAAAGTTAAATTGATTTCAACTTTTCAATGAAGGTATAAGAAAAAATCTGTTTTGATTTAGGGCGTATTCTCAAATAGAAAAGAATCTGCCTGCAGTGCAGGAGAAGTAGGTTTGATCCGTGGGTAGGGAAGATCCCCTGTAAAAGGGACTGGTTACCCATTCCAGTATTCTTGCTTGGAGATTTCCATGGGGAGCCTGGTGAGCTATAGTCCATAGTATTGCAAAGAGTCAGACACGACCACGTGACTAGCATTTTAAATTTCACCTTCATATTCCACTACATCTACTCTTCAAGGTTGTTGTGATTCAGTCACTCAGTCCTGTCTGACTCTTTGCCATCCCATGGGCGGTTGCATGCCAGGCTTCCTTGTCCTTTACTATCTCCTGGAATTTGCTCAAACTCATGTCTAATGAGTTGATGATGCCATCCAAACATCTTATCTTCTGCTGCCCAGTTCACCTTCTGCCCTCAATATTATCCAGCATCAGGGTCTTTTCCAGTGAGTCAGCTCTTCCTATCAGATAGCCAAAGTATTGGAGCTTCAGCTTCAGCATCAGTCCATCCAATGAGTATTCATGATCGATTCCCTTAAGATTGACTGATTTGATCTCCTTGCTGTCCAAGAGGTTCTCAAGAGAGCACCACAGTTTGAAAGCATCAATTCTTCTGTGCTCAGCCTCCCTTTTTTTTTTTAAATTAACTTATTTATTTTAATTGAAGGCTAATTACTTTAAAATATTGTAGTGGTTTTTGCCATACATTGACATGAATCAGCCATGGCTGTACATGTGCTCCTCATCCTGAACCCCCCTCCCACCTCCCTCCCCATCCCATCCCTTAGGGTCATCTCAGTGCACCAGCCCTGAGCACCCTGTCTCATGCATCAAACCTGGATTAGTGATCTATTTCACATAAGATAAGATACATGTTTCAATGCTATTCTCTCAAATCATCCCACCCTTGCCTTCTCCCACAGAGTTCAAAAGTCTTTTCTTTATATCTGTGTCTCCTTTGCTGTCTCACTTATAGGGCTATCATTACCATCTTTCTAAATTCCATATATATGCATTAATATATTGTATTGGTGATTTTCTTTCTGACTTCACTCTGTATAATAGGCTCCAGTTTCACCCACCTCATTAGAAATGATTCAAATGCATTCTTTTTAATAGCTGAGTAATATCCCATTGTGTATATGTACCACAGCTTTCTTATACATCCATCTGCCGATGGACATCTAGGTTGCTTCCATGTCCTGGCTATTGTAAACAGTGCTGTGATGAGCATTGGGGTACACGTGTCTCTTTCAATTCTGGTTTCCTCAGTGTGTATGCCCAGCAGTGGGATTGCTGGGTCATATGGCAGTTCTATTTCCAGTTTTTTAAGGAATCTCCACACTGTTCTCCATAGTGGCTGTACTAGTTTGCATTCCCACCAACAGTGTAAGAGGGTTCCCTTGTGCTCAGTCTTGTTTATGGCCACCTGATGCAAAGAACTGACCCATTTGAAAAGATCCTGATGCTGGGAAAGATTGAAGGTAGGAGGAGAAGGGGATGACAGAGGGTGAGGTGGTTGGATGGCACCACCAACTCAATGGACATGAGTTTGAATAAGCCCTAGTAGTTGGTGATGGACAGGGAGGCCTGGCATGCTGCAGTCCATGGGGTCACAAAGAGTTGGACATGACTGAGTGACTGAACTGAACTGACACGTCTGGAAGTTCTCGATTCCCATACTGTTGAAATTTTGCTTGAAGGATTTTGAGCATTACCTTGAAAGCATGTGAAATCAGTGCAATTGTGCAGTAGTTTCAGCATTGTTTGACATTGCCCTTCTTTGGGATTGGAATGAAAACTGACCTTTTCCAATCCTGTGGCCCCTGCTGAGTTTTCCAAATTTGTTGGCATAGTGAGTGAAGCACTTTCACAGCATTATCTTTTAGGATTTGAAATTGGTCAACTGGAATTCTATCACCTCCACTAGTTTTGTTTGTAGTAATGCTTCCTAAGGCCCACTTGACTTCATGCTCCAAGATGTCTGGCTCTGGGTGAGTGACCACACCATCGTGGTTTTTTGTAAGACCTTTCCTTCTATAGTTCTTCTGTGTATTCTTGCCACCTCTTCTTAATATCTTCTGCTTCTTTTAGCTCCATACCTTTTCTGTCCTTTATTCTGCTCATCTTTGCATGAAATTTTCCCATGGTATCTCTAATTTTCTTAATAGGGAAATAAAGAATCTCTTATTTCTTAAAGAGATCTCTAATTTTTCTCATACTATTGCTTTCCTCCTTTTCTTAGTATTGTTTACTTACGAAAGCTTTCTTACCTCTCCTTGCTGTTCTTTGGAACTCTGCATTCAGATGGGTATATCTTTCTTTTCTCCTTGCCTTTTGTTTATTTTCATTTCTCAGCTTTTTGTAAGGCCTCCTCAGACAACTATTTTGCCTTTTTGCATTTCTTTTTCTTGAGGATGGTTTTGATCACTGCCTCCTGTACAATGTTATGAACCTCTGTCCATAGTTCTTCATGCACTCTGTCTATCAGATCTAAGCCCTTGAATTTATTTGTCATTTTCACTGAATAATCATAAGGGATTTGATTGGTTTATGGAAGACCTACAAGATCTTCTAGAATTAACACACACACACACACACAAAGTCCTTTTCATCATAGGGGACTCGAATGCAAAAGTAGGAAGTCAAGAGCTACCTGGAGTAACAGGCACATTTGACCCAGGAGTACAAAATGAAGCAGATCAAAGGCTAACAAAGTATTGCCAAGAGGATGCACTGGTTATAGCCAACATCTTCTTTCAACAACACAAAAGATGACTCTGTGCATTGACATCACCAGGTGGTCAATGCTGAAGTCAGACTGTTTTTATTCTTTGCAGTTGAAGAAGGAGAAGCTCTATACAGTAAGTGAAAAACAAGACCAGGAGCTAACTGTGGCTCAAATCATGAAGTTCTTATTGCATAATTCATACTTAAATTTAAGAAAGTAGGGAAAACCACTAGGCCATTCAGGTATGAGCTAAATCAATTCCCTTCAAATTGAGGGGAGGTTAACTGAACCAGAGAAAGTAAGGATTAACTCTTTGATTCCTCTCTGGTGCAGTTTTATCATTAGAGCTTTAAAAATTATTTAAGTACATGTAAATCCATGGCTGATTCATGTCAGTGTATGACCAAAACCACTACAATATAAAAATATATATATTTAAACCATTGTCAATAAACAGAACATATAGTATTTCTAGGCAATCTGAATGCTAGTAAAATATAACTTTTAAACAAATACCTTTAACATTTCAAAATTAAGGAGAAATAGATTCTTTTATATATTGATAATTATTTTCTCTGCTCATATAACAGAAAATTATTACTAGTATTGTGAGCACAAATGATATATTTTTAAATAGTTGTCTCAACGTGAAAATAAATTTTACAGTTTGATACCAGGATTGATAGCCTTCCATCTGTATAAGACATCACATTTCATATTTTCATGTATGTATACCTTCAAAGCCAGCATTCCAGGCATAATATCCCAGGACAGCAGATTAATCTGTCACTCCCTGTGTCCATCCTTTCACTCCAAAGATAACACTGGTCTCACAAACCATTGAGGCAAATATCTAATCATAAACATAAATTAGTATAGCTATGTATGGCCTAGGTTAATAATTATTGCATCTACATATAAAGTAGGACCCCTGTTTTTATGTAGGAGGATGTCCATCTATTGTATATATTTCTATTTGAACATAATTAGCTATCAAAGAAATAGCAAAATTATACATGCACAATAATAGAAAAGTGATGGCAAAACAGTCAGTTAGTCTTTTCATGCTGTACTCATTTGACTGGCTCCAACAATAATATCTTAAGGAGAATAAAGATTAATACTTATTAAAAAGTGCAAAAGTGTCTACCTAACATTTTAACCTTAAACAATTCAAGTAATTACATTTTTGTAAAAAAAAATAGGATGTCATATGTATATATATATGAATTAACATATGAATATACCATATAAGCCTTAGTATAACTAAGCATCCATAATTAAAATAAGTCTCTCCTTTATCTTCAATGCTCAGAAATTCTTTTTTTTTAGAAATTCTTGGATTATATCAAAACCAAAAGGTTGCAATGAGAAATCAGGAGAAATGAAAGAATTCAAAATTCTATTCTTGCTTTATATGTTAATGTTTATGGTACTTTTAAAAGAATTATTTAATTAAGTGGATAACGCGTTTAGACTACATGTAAAGACAGCAAATCTTGTTATTTTATTTTTTAACAAAGATATAAAGATGATAAAAAATCAAGTCATAAGATGGCAGTTCCCAGCTCACCTGGGAAGATGAGCTTGCCAGGTGATGCAAGTGGTAAAGAACCCACCTGTCAGTGCAGGTTAGATATAAGAGACGCAGGCTTGATCCCTGGGTCAGGAGGATACCCTGGAAGAGGGCGTGGCAACCCACTGCAGTATTCTTGCCTGGAGAATCCCATGGACAGAAGAACTGGGTGGGCTACAGTCCATGTGGTCGCACAGAGTTGGACACTACTGAAGTGACTTAGCATGCACACATGCATGATGACACTAATGAATTCCCATGGACAGAAGAACCAGGCGGGCTACAGTCCATGGGGTCACAAAGAGTCGGGCATGACTAAGCACATAGCACACTGTTATTTTACACGACTTTTTCTGTTATGACTATAGTAGAGTTTGGGAGACTTTGAACAAAAGTTGTATATTTATTATAAGCAATATATCAAAAATTGTATATTTATTATAAGCAATATATCAAAAATCGTGAGCACTGCTAATAGTGTTTGATAAAGTATGATATAATTTTCAACTAATACATGAATAATGCTTACTTAATATTTTTATCCCATCAAAAATTTTCTATTAAAAGTATGCCTAAAATATATATAAATCAAGAATCCTCAGCTTATGATGATGGAAATGGCTATTCACATGCAAATAGAGAAATAAAAAGTCAAAATTTATCTACATATCTTTCCATCAGTTCATCCAAACAGCCATCCATCCATTTCTTTTAAAATCTGTCTATCTATCTTTCTGATTACTTATTTACAGTAGATCTCATGAGGTTTTTGCTTGGAGAAATTTGAGGTTTTTTTTTTTTTTTAACTTATTGTCTAATGACTCAATAAATGTTTGTTGAGTGTTTAATCAGTGCCAGGAGTTGAGCCAAGTGGAAGAATATAGGCATAGACAAGATAATCTTGACCAGCACATAGAATCTATTTTAGTGGGAAAATTGTTGTAAAACAATTTTTTATTATGTTGATACAATTGAAACAAAGGAAAACTCCATTGCACTTCCAGGCTAAGTCTGCATCTTGAAAATATTCCTCTGGCTACTCTAAAGGGAAAAGATTGGAGAAAGCAAAGTGGATACTACAAAGGCAAGTTCAGGAAGTTGCTTTGATCTTGGAACCCCTTTCCTATTAAGCTTCATTACTGATATGCAGGTTTAAAGACAAAGATGCTCCTGATCTCTTATGAGCCAGCAACACTACTGATGTCTTCGAGCATATTTTCTGATCCTTTGCCTGATTTCCAGATTTGTTTGTGATCTTAAAGTTCTAATTATTCATTTCCTTATCTCTTTATTCTAAAACATTTTAAGATCTATCTAGCACAGTGAAAAGTACACACAAAGCAATATTTATTGAATAAGTAAACAGATGGATGAATGTGCTCTTTCTAATGAATTGTGCTTTCTGAGTCTAAATTCTGCTAGAACTTAGTGCATTTTTGGACACCAATTTTGTTCACTAAGACATTCTCACTAGAGTGAGACTTGCCTGCAACATTAGATTTTACTCTTCCATTAACTTTTCTAGATTTCCTGTTCTTACTCAGTCCTTGCTGTCTTTTCTGTTTTACTTTGAGATACCAAGGTCCCTTGCATTTAAGAAAGCCCAATTCTACAATTTTTGATAGATGTTATATAACTGTACTTTACTAGTTTATAACGTATTTACATTTTTATAAGTAGAGAAGGAAATGTCAACCCACTCCAGTACTTTTGCCTGGAAAATCCCATGGACAGAAAAGCCTGGTGGGCTACAGTCCATGGGGTCACAAAGAGTTGGATACAAGTGAGCATGCACACATACACACTTCTATAAGAAATCATTGTAAAACAGTTTTGATCTGTGTACCTATTCATTTATCCATAAAACAGCATTTACATTACCTGCTATTCCTAATGATTTGTTTGCCTATGGTTATACACTAAGAAACATTCCTTACTTTATATGTGCAAAGTAATTCTACCAGGGCAGCATTATATATCCTGATTTATTGATGAGTTACATGTGAAATCATCAATATAGAATATATGTCATAAAAAGTGCAAAAATGTTATCAACCTGTCACATGGTATGAGCTTGGATAAGAATAATGATGGTGCTGTGTGCTTCTGCATTACCTAAGCTATTCACCCTTATTATACTCCTATAACTTAAAATAACTGTGCTTATTTAAATATAATTTTGCATTATAAATCTATTTCTAGATTGTGTTATTTATGCCTCTGTTCACAAACATCATTTTAATACATTACAGAGTAAACTTAAGAAAGAATATGTGTATGAAATATCATTTAATTAGTGGCATTCATATATAAGATATTTGCTATGAAATTCAAAGGCTTGTCATATTCCTCTTCTTTGTCATTTTTTCTCAAGAATTTAGCAGAGGAAAATGTGAATAACCTGCCATTCCGTTAGCAGTATTTTAAAATAAATGATTATATGTTTGTGTGTATAAAAGTATACATCTATTAATTTGTATTCTGGCCACCATCCTCACTGTAGTACCTATAGTTCCTAATTTCACTGGATAAGATAATGGAATGAAACTATGGTAAGTTTAATGCCACTCTATATATAATATATATATATATATATATGTAAATCTACAGTCCATTTCATAGAATAAAACTATTGTTAGACATGTTTCTGTATTTTATCCAAGAAGTACCTCAAGTTTGAACAGAGCCAGTTCATTAGAAACTCTTTCCAATGACTTTATTCTCAGTAAAAATGCTCATTAATTTTTAAAAAAAAATCATAAATGAGAGAGAGCCCCTTTCTCCCACTGTCTATTCTACTAACAAACACAAATACAAAGGACTTGGTCTCTTAATATTAAGAGGAAAATTGCTATGATCATCAGTATGATATGCCAGACATCTCTTGTTCTTCTCCCAGGTACAAAATCAGATAACGTCTTCCCACACTCTGAAAACTTCAGTGGCCATGAGATTGAGTTGTCAACAAAGTATGAATGAAGGAGAATTATATTTTTAATGCTTGAAGATTGAGTCTTTATGAATGGATGAACATTGTAGCACTACTCTCTGGTTTTCCCCTTCTGACATTGAAAGCAACAGGTGCTCATATTTTATCTTATATCTCATTCTGAGTACCAGAGAAACAAAATCATGGCTCTCATGGGTATGCAGCACAAACAAGAAAAAGAGCTTACAGTGTGAAGTCACTGAGAATTTTGAAGTTATTCATTATAGTAGAATTACTTATCCTACTCCAGCTGAAAAAAAATTCAATATTCTCTAATCTCACTTCTTCATATATCAACATGTTTCCTTATGTAATCAGTTCAGTCACTCAGTCATGTCTGACTCTTTGAGACCCCATGGACTGCATGCCAGGGTTCCCTTTCCGTCACCAACTCCTGGAGTTTACTCAAACTCATGTCCATTGAGTCGCTGATGCCATTCAACCATCTCATCCTCTGTCATCCCCTTCTCCTCCTGCCTTCAATCTTTCCTAGCATCAGGATATTTTCAAATGAGTCAGTTCTTCACATCAGGTGGCCAAAGTATTGGAGTTTCAGCTTCAGCTCATTTCTTCCAATGAATATTCAGGACTGATTTCCTTTAGGATGGATTGGTTGGATATCCATGCAGTCCAAGGGAGTTTCAAGTCTTCTCCAATGCCACAGTTCAAAACCATCAATTCTTTGGTGCTCAGTTTTCTTTATAGTCCAACTTTCACATCCATACATGACTACTGTATGTAGAAAACCAAAGCTTTGACTAGATGGACTTTTGTTGGCCAAAGTCTGCTTTTTAATAAGCTGTCTGGGTTGGTCATAACCTTTCTTCCAAGGAGCAAGCATCTTTTAATTTCATGGCTGCAGTCACTGTCTACAGTGATTTTGGAGCCCAAGAAGATAAAGTCTGTCACTGTTTCCATTGTTTCCCCATCTATTTGCCATGAAGTGATGGGACCAGATGCCATGATCTTAGTTTTCTGAATGTTGAACTTTAAGCCAACTTTTTCACTCTACCCTTTCACTATTATCAAGAGGCTCTTTAGCTCTTCTTCACTTTCTGCCATAAGGGTGCTGTCATCTGCATATCTGAGGTTATTGATATTTCTCCCGGTAATCTTGATTCCAACTTGTGTTTCATCCAGCCCAGCATTTCTCATGATGTACTCTACATATAAGTTAAATAAGCAGGGTGACAATATACAGCCTTGATGTACTCCTTTCCCAATTTAGAACCAGCCTGTTGTTCCATGTCCAGTTGAAAATATAAATATCACTATAAGTCTCTGTAATTCTTACTGCACATGACATAATATTGCTAAGTGATGTGCAGCTATGAAAGAGAATTTTGTTATAACCATGCCAGAAGTGTGTCCATTGTTGGACGAAGACTGAAGCTAAGGTGACTTTTCACTCCAACCTCTGTGCACCTGCCATTTTTAGGAAGAGTTAAAAGAGGGTCTATATTTGTGTTATACTTCAAGATCATAGAGAATACAGTTCTAATAAATCTGTCTTACATTGCAAAAGGTATGGCATTAAACAAAGCTCATAATTCATCTTTGCAAATTTGAAGTGAGTAGTAGAACCAATAAGACAGGATGAATAAAACAAATAAATGAAATGTTCAATTTTTAAAAGAAAATTAACAAATATTCATACATTTAAAAATGCTTACAGCTTTATTTTAAATGAACTTTTAAAATATATTCATGAGAAGTTTAAATAAATATTACTTTAGGATTATGTGAAGAAAATGGTAAGGTTTCAAAAAATATTAGTTGAAAAGGAAGGAAAGAAAGAAAGAAGGAAGGAAGGAGCGAGGATGAGGAAAGAAAAAATAAGACACAGTATAGTGTGTGTGTGTGTGTGTGTGTGTGTCTGTGTGTGTGTATGTGTGTGATACACAAGCAAGAGAAAGAGAGAGAAGGAGAAAGGAAGAGACTAATGAAACAGTTCTAGGAGTTGAATTAACTTTCTTAGCTTAGGCAGACTGGGCATATTTTGTTGATATGGTCACTTGCATTAGGTATCAATGTAATTCACATCCTGTCTTTCATTTTAACCACGTATTGGGTTCTCACCTTTCTACATAGTCTAGTAGCCGAGAACAGTGGTTTGAAGCAGGAGCATCATGACCTCCTACCGCATAAAGGAAACCATCGCACGTGGCCACTCCAACACCTCCTCTCCGCTTACACATTGGAGCACACATATTCCACTTATTTGTGTGAGGATCATAATATTCCATTGAACTCAAACAGGAGCTTCCATCACGACCACCAACTGAATACAACCTAAAAACACAATTGAGAACACATGATTTAGTATTTCAGTCTATACGACAAATGGAGGAAAGGAAAATTCCTTGAAAAATAAATTTTCAATCACAACCTGAGCCTCCAGTGTGTTAAAAAAATGTTACTTCGCATGGAAATTTTTGTTAAAGGTACTCTATAACTAATTTTCTACACCTGGAGTTCCTATGATTCTAATATACTATACACTAGATGAAATTAAAATTACTATAGTTTTCTAACCTCTACTATTTTTAGAATATTAGATTAAAACTCTTTTTACAGATATAATTAAATAATCTTAGTGTATTATTTTAATAAATATCAAGAAATGTCTATTTTAAAAATAATAAGATATATGTATCTTTAATTTTTCTTGAAAATGAGGATAATCAGAAAAAAATCAATTATTTTTCTTGTTGTTCAGCAATTGATTTTTCCAGTATGTATATCATACTTATTTCTTGTGCCCTGTATTCATAGTTTAGAACACTAAATAAATGAAATAATCTATACACATTGTCATACTATCTTAATCAGTGTTTATACTATAGCTAATGTGTTATCTGGATAGACAAAATGTTATAGGAAAAAAGAGTACAACAATATTAGCCTGAGTAAATATTGCTGAAATTTACTTGATGCACTTATTTTGCTATTTTATTACTGAGAGTTATGATCAGAACCCAGGAAAATAAATATTACAGCATAAATTTTACTTAAAATACATTCATAAATACAGAAGTAGAAATACATCACCTATTCCTAATAAAAACACTTTTTGCTTATTTGATCCTAGTCATGAAGATTGTATCACATTAAGATACAGAGTTGTACTTATTTATTTACCCATTTATTCAGCACATAATTTTGAAGGCCTAGTATATGTCACATACCATCCAAATTTTGTGAATGTATCAATGAAGAAAACTAGAAGAAAATTCCCTGCACTCAATTCTACTCGAGGGTGTACAGCCAGAATACACGCTGTTGACATAGAGCTGGGAGTGGGATCAGGAGTGAAGTTGGTGGGAATATGGAGTTAGAACTGTAAATAGCAATTACAGTTGAAATGTGGTCCCAATTTTAAACACCAGAAAAGGTCTCACTGGGAAGATGAAGTTTGTCCAAGAATTTCATGAGAATGATAGTGGTTGGAGGTGAGTGCAGGAACTTCTAGGAGGAGAAAATTCGAAGCCAGCTAAACAGGGGAGGCTGGCAGCCCATGTTGTCATAAAGAGTAGAACATGACTGAATGACTAACACTTTCACGTTCAAACAGATGAGTACAAAGTTTCAAGGGCAGCAGAGGCCAGAGAAGCAGGAGCAGAGATTATGGGCAGGGTGGCAGATGAGCTGATGCGTTCAGGTACAGGGACATCACACAGATGTTTAGATTTTGTCTATTCTGTAAAACAAATGTAGTCATTGACCCTACAGGAAGGCCATCAGAAGATTTTGAGTAGAAAAGTGTTGTGGCTTGATTATGTTTAAATAAGATTAGATGTCATGAAATATTTGCTTTACTAGTTAACATTATGAATAATATTGGTAAATAGACTCAATTCTGTACTTTGCAGTTTCTAATAAAGCAAATGCATAAAAAGACATTACTTAGTCTATTAAATAGTTTTAGGTCATAGATTTAAAAATTCATCCTCTAGCATCCTTTCTAAGTCTAAAATGTGATGTTTAGACTGATTTTAAATCCTGGAGAACTTTTAGAAGATCTTTATGCTTCTCTTAATGCCGGCCATGATGAAATGTTTTTGATTGTCCAAGTGTTCTCTTTATGGATGTAATGTCTCTTTGCTTGATTACTCAAAAGTTGTCTGGCAGCTCTCAGTCTTGCAATATGTTGAAATTAATCAATAGGGGCAATTTATTTTATTTTTTTCCACTGGTGAATTCTATCAAATATTTATTTAAGGAAGAAAAAAAATAACAATCCTACACAAATTCTTTCAAAATACAGAGGAAGGAACACTTTCCAACTTATTTTATGAGGCCAGGATAACCTTGATATGAAAAGTTGACAAAGATATTACAAGAAAAGAAAAACATAAATTCTTATCCCTGATGAACTTAGATGTAAAAATCTGATTAGTCTTTGACAGAGCAATTTCATTTCTAGGAATTTATACCCAAAAGCCCTCAGAGTTGTACAAAGATTAACTACGGAATATCCACTATAGCAATATTTTTGTTGCTGTTCAGTCACCAAGTCATGTCTCACTCTTTTTCACCCCATGGACTGTAGCATGCCAGGCTTCCCTGTCCTTTACCATCTTCCAGAGTTTCCTCAAACTCATGTCCATTGATTCAGTGATGTCATCGCACATCTCATCCTCTGTCATCCCCTTCTCCTCTTGCCTTCAATCTTTCCAAGCATCAGACTCAGTTCTTTGGTGCTCCGCCTTCTTCCTGGTTCAACTGTGACATTCGTACATGACTACTGGAAAAACCATAGCTTACTAAACAGACCTTTGCCACCAAAGTGGTCTCTGCTTTTTTAAAAAATATATTTTTATATTTCAGTTCAGTCGCTCAATTGTGTCCGACTCTTTGCGACCCCATGGACTGCAGCATGCCAGGCCTCCCTGTCCATTACCAACTCCTAGAGTTTACTCAAACTCATGTTCATTGAGTCAGTGATACCATCCAACATCTCATCCTCTGTCGTCCCCTTCTCCTCCTGCCTTCAATCTTTCCCAGCATCAGGGTCTTTTCTAATGAGTCAGTTCTTTGCATCAGGTGGCCAAAGTATTGGAGTTTCAGCTTCAGCATCAGTCCTTCCAATGAATATTCGGGACTCATTTCCTTTAGGATGGACTGGTTGGATCACCTTGCTGTCCAAGGGACTCTCAAGAGTCTTCTCCAACACCACAGTTCAAAGGCGTCAATTCTTCAGTGCTCAGCTTTCTTTATGGTCCAACTTTCACATCCATACATGACTACGGAAAAAACCATAGCCTTGACTAGATGGAACTTGGTGAGGCTGTGAAAGTGCTGCAGTCCATATGCCCCCAAAATAAAAGTTCAGTGTTTCCACTGTTTCCCCATCTACTTGTCATGAAGTGATGGGACCAGGTGCCATGATCTTAGTTTTCTGCAAGGCTGATTCATGTCAATGTGTGGCAAAAACCACTACAACATTGTAAAGTAATTAGCCTCCAACAAATAAAAATAAATGGGAAGAAAAAAATAAATAAATAAAATAAATGAGCACAGCCCTGCTAGATAGGCCTTAAAACACCAAAACAAACAAACAAACAAAAAAATAGGGGCAATTTAAAGGACAAGTGTTGGACAATTTAGCTAGCAAAAGCACCCAGAAGTGAAATAAGTATTCACTCGGAAGTTTTTATCATATCAAATGCTTTACTGAACTGTATCAGTAAAACTTTACTGAACAAAATCTGAACTGTATTTCTGTTTTATTTAAATTGAAGATCTAACTCAATATAAGTATGCTGTAATATTGAGGTATTATTATTAAAACTTGATTAAATATTGCTTTTGCAGAGATTTTATTTATTGCTAAGTGTCTTCATGAAGGGCACCTAGTATAGTCCTTGGTACATAGTTTATATGTAAGAAAAGTTTCCCACTTTTTTCTTTTCTAGTGTTTTAGTGTAATAATTGACTTCAAGCTACTCTATTTATTTATTTATTTATACACATTATAGTAACAAATTATAATATTGATTTATCTGAATCCAGTATTGCTCATATGATTCATAAAATCATTCTATGCAATAATTTGTCATAATTTTGACATTATCAAAGAATGTGAACATATACAAATATATAGCTAAATGTGTATGAAAATGTTGCTGCTTAGTCATTATTTTGTGTCCAACTCTTGTGACCCCATGGTTTCTTGCCTGGTAGGCTCCTCTGACCTTGGGATTTCCCAGGCAAAAATACTGGAGTGGGTTGCCATTTCCTTCTCCAGGGGATCTTCCTGAGCAAGGGATCAAGCCTGCCTCTCCTGCATTGGAAGACAGGTTCTTTACCACTAAGCCACCAGGGAAGCTCATATGAAAATAATGATAATTAAGCATATTGATCACATTATAGAAATCAAATATAGAGCCTATTAGCATAACCTTGTATTTGGAAATAAAATGTAACTTAAAGTTCACAAGTTATAGCATCATTGACTTTTTAGCATAATCATGTATGCTATAAGCCACTATTCATTCAATCTCTCTATCTTTTGTATGAACCCTCTCCTAATAAAACTCAGTAACACAGGGTCTGTACAGAATACATTTATGTAACACTTCAATAAAAATGACATAATATTTGACAACTTCTGTGAAATAAATATTTGATACATAGTAGCTGTTATTTCGGAGAAGGCAATGACACCCCACTCCAGTACTCTTGACTGGAAAATCCCGTGGACGGAGGAGCCTGGTGGGCTGCAGTCCATGGGGTCGCGAAGAGTCGGACACGACTGAGCGACTTCACTTTCACTTTTCACTTTCATGCATTGGAGAAGGAAATGGCAACCCACTCCCGTGTTCTTGCCTGGAGAATCCCAGGGACGGCGGAGCCTGGTGGGCTGCCGTCTATGGGGTCGCACAGAGTCGGACACAACTGAAGCGACTTAGCAGCAGCAGTTGTTATTTTGGGCTTCCCTGGTGGCTCAGAGGTTAAAGCGTCTGCCTGCAATGCGGGAGACCTCGGTTTGATTCCTGGGTTGGGAAGATCCCCTGGAGAAGGAAATGGCAACCCACTGCAGTATTATTGCCTGGAGAATCCCATGGACGGTGGAGCCTGGTGGGCTACCGTCCACGGTGTGGCAAAGAGTCGGACATGACCTAGCGACTTCACTTTCACTTTCTTTCAGCTGTTATTTTATAATTTACTAAAGTCTAACCTACGTCATCAGTATTTTACTTCACTTGGTAAATGTCCATTTTAATGTTCTTTATAGTATTATGTAGTCCACAGATTAACAATAAAATTACTTTAGTTTTGATAATGCAATATAAATTATTAATACTAGGGCAAAACTGCTGGAAAAGAATAAATGTACTACATTTTTTCCTTAAAAAATATTTGAAAAATAAATAAGAAAATTGTATAGAAAAGATAATAGTGTCATTTTGGGCTGCTTTATTGGAATCTTTATTAAAACCAACAGATGTATTTCAATACTTGAAAAGATTTTGCAGTTAGAAAAAAAAGTGTAATGCACACATAAAGATTCATGAGCAATTATCCAAGGTTATCTTCTCGGATCTCCTCTGACAATCTATTTAATCATAGTTCAGAATGGTTCCCTATTTTGTTTCAGTACAATGACAACTTAGATGTTGAGGATATGAAGAGCAGAGAAGAATCTGATACTAGAAGTAAAGGCGCTGACAACATACGAAGTGACAGCTGACAGTTTCATGGCAAGAAAGGAAACATGACATTTTTAACTTAGAGTTGAACAGTGAGTAGAAATTTGTAAGATAAGAAATAGGGAAAAGTGTTACATACAGGGAAAGCATTATGTGTAAAGACAAGGGACATGAAAGGTCATAGCACATGATAAATAGAGAGTGGCAAGTATGTCATATTGATGGAACGGATGCTAGTAAACGAGGGGAAAGGAGAGATGGCTGGTGGAATGAAAAGGACTGACTGAAAATGAGGAGCCTTGTATACTGTGCAATGGAGTTGGAATTTCATTCAGAGACAATAAGGACAAAAAATTAGCATTCTCAGGAGACATTAGTGTCATAGATCAGTTTGCTGTGAATATTGATCAGTATGTCCCTCCTTGCATGCAAAAATTGGCAGGAGGTCAAAAATAGCCTTAAGTAAACTCTTCTAGAATTTTGCTGAGAATGAATGAATCTCTCATACCATTTTCCCTAAATTATGTGTTTATTCAGCTTATAGAAAACTTTTACATAAAGTTTAGTAAACAGGTCTTCCTATTTTGAGATCTAGTTGCCAGGTGCCCATCTCAGTGCCATATATTTTAAATTCTAGTACAGACATATGTCATTTTATGTATGATTTATGCATTTATTGCTTTTGATTGTGCTCCACCTTATCGCATTTTGCAGATATTGCATTTTTTATAAAACAAAGTTCTATGTCAATTCTGCATTGTCAAATAATAAAGTATTTTTTTAAATTAAGGTGTGTAGATTGTTTGTAAAGACATAATGCCATTTCAAACTTAATAAACTATGGTTTAGTATAAATTTGCTGACAAAGGCCTATGTAGTCAAAGTTATGGTTTTTCCAGTGGTGAGGTTCTGATGTGAGAGTTGTACCATAAAGAAGGCTGACCGCCGAAGAATTGATGCTTTTGAACCGTAGTTCTGGAGAAGATTCAAGAGTCCTTTGGACAGCAAGGAGCTCCAACCAGTCAATCATAAGGGAAATGAACCCTGAATACACATTGGAAGGACTGATGCTGAAGCTGAAGCTCCAATACTTTGGCTACCTGATGCGAAGAACCGACTCACTGGAAAAGACCCTAATGATAGGAAAGATTGAAGGCAAAAAGAGAAGAAGGTGGCAAAGGATGAGATGGTTGGATAGCATCACTGACTCAATGGTCATGAACTTGGGTGAACTCTGGGAGATGGTGTGGGATAGGGAGACCTGGTGTGCTACAGTTCATGGAATTGCAAAGAGTCAGACACGACAGCGACTGAACAACAATAGCATAAATATAACTCTCATATGCACTGGGAAACAGCAACAACAAAAAATGTGTGGCTCCATTTATAGCAATATACACTTTATTGCAGTGGTCTGGAATCAAACCTGCAATGCCTTTGGGGTATGCTAGTCCATACAGTATGGCAGTTGGAGGAAATAAATTCTGCATTATTTAAAGATATGGGCTCAAATGTAAAGAGGGTTTGCAGATATGTTGAGATCCAGGCTGCTTCCAACTGTCAATCTATCATCTGTAAGATGACTTATGTGCTAAGTTGTGTGTGACTCTTGCCACCCCAAGGACTGTAGCCCACCAGGCTCCTCTGTCCATGGAATTCTCCAAGCAAGAATACTGGAGTGGGTTGCCATTCCCTTCTCTAGGGGATCTTCCTGACCCAGGGACAGAACCCGGGTCACCTGCATTGCAGGCAGTTTCTTTATTGACTGAGCCACTGGGGAAGCCAGGATAGACCCTTTATCAAGAATTGTGAAAAGTCTGAAATTTTACCCTACCTGAAAGTTAACAGATTAGCCTACTTCGGTATCATAAATGTTGGTAAAAGGCACAAGATTATGGGACCAGCGAGAAATGACATAATTTCTCACGCACAACAGGCAGGATGAGCTCCCTGTTAATGTGAATTTTCCCAGTGCCCCCTTGTCCCACCAGGGTGGTGCAGAGATTCAGGTGAATGCTGTTTACTTGGAGGTCTTTTTTTTCACATCTGGAGTTTTTAATTATCATCTTTAAAGGGACTGCCGGCAAACTGGTTGCTCTGAAGGGCAATATTGCATTTATTATTTCAGTCAAGGAACAAATCTGCTCTCTGTCCCTCAAAAAGACATTGCTATCTTCCAAAGCTATTCCATTTAAAAATAACCTTGAAAAGATGTTGAAAAAAAAGTTGTCAATATATATATTTTTTTGCCTTGAAAATGTGTAACAATATTAAAGCTTCGTGGAGAATTTTCTACAATTCCTCTGGTCCTGATGTTGGAGTTCTAACTATCACAACAATAGTTCAAACAGAAAGATAGAGGAGAAGTGGAAGAAGGAACATAATCCTTTCCCTTTTCATCTTTTAAGTTGCACAACTCACTTTTTATCTCCTGTTGGCCAGAAATTAGCTACATGACAATATCTGATTGATCAGGTGCTGGGAAAATTTGTCTTTATTTTAGGTGGTCTCCTGCCTAGCTAGCAGTGCTGTGCATTCTATCATATAAAAAGGAGTGAATGAGTATTAAGAGGCAATGAGAAGCTTCTGTCATAGCACTAGATCCATTCCAGCCCTCTGTGCCATTGTGGATTCTGCCTTAGGTACCTTGTTATTATATAAGGTGGGTTACTGTTCATTTTTCTCTCATTAATCAGTTCAGGTACATCTCCACTAGCAAGTCTTTTTTGATCCCATTTTGTCTTTTCCCCAGAAATCTGTTATTTATAATCTATATCCTAGGGAAAGTTATTTAATATGTGGCATATTTTATCACTGACTTCCCTGGTGGCTCAGATGATAAACAATCTGCCCTGCATTATGACAGACCCAGGTTCGATCCCTGGGTTGGGAAGGTACCCTGGAGAAGGGAATGGCAACCCAGTCCAGTATTCTTATATGGAGAATCTCATGGACAGTGGAGCCTGGCAAGCTACAGTTCATGAGGTGGCAAAGTCAGACATGACTGAGAGACTAATGCACACACACATACTTTATCATAACTCAATGATACATACATAACTTGAGGGATGGTTATAGAAATTGTGGTATATATAACACCTTAGAAATAACTCTAGATCCAGAACTTTGTTCGGTCTTTTGTTTTTCAGTTGATGGAGAACTCTTTCATCTGACCCCAGGCTTGTCATACCTGCTACCAGAATACTCTTGCATGTGCCTTTCAGTGAGTAATTTCCATGAGAGGTTCTTGAGGAGTGTCTGACAAAACAGTGAGAGGGATTTCAGTAAGCTTACACAATAGGCTGCATGACTGCTTTTATTCCCACTTGAGACAGGCCTAGAATCTGGGACGCTTTGCTGCAATGTGGCAGCGCCTGCACCTGGATATAGCTTGAGTAACAAAATGCAGAGATACTCTGTGGGACTAAAAATAACTGCACCCATGCACAGTTAGGACAAATTCTGGACAGAAGATACAAAACAACCTAACTGCCGCTTTTGAAGAGCCTGGAGAAAAGCAGGGTACTGTGCATGCCCCCTGCCCAAAACTTTGCCTCAGGGGTGGGCAAAACACCTAAGTTGCCCCTCTGGCCCATCCCCTGGACTTAGCCCTACCATCACTCTGTATAAGAAGAAAGCTTGCCCCCCACTGGGACCAAGCCAGCAAGGGAATTTATTGTTTATTCTTGTTCCCCACTGCTGCAGCAGGAGCCTCAATAAAGCCTTGACTGAATTTTTTGTCTGGCTGCTAATCAATTTCTATTAATTGTGGAAGGCCAAGAACCCTGGTTGGTAATGTTGCCAAATGTTGGTATGTGTGGCAAACTCAGTCTCAGACTTTGTTGTGATTTGGTTTGCTATAATTTCAAATCAGTTTGTTCATCACCAAAAAGCAAAGTTGTTTTTAGAAGAAAAGTTATTTTGATACATGGATGAAGTAAGTTGTGTCTGGATGTCATCATCTCATCTGCTTTGATTGTAAACAGTAGCTCAGCTGTGGAGGAGCCTTAGCTGGGGATTTTTTAAATAAAAACTGGTGGACAAGCAACTACAGCAGAGGGAACATTTAGACTATAAATACAGAGTCTGTGAGAGTTACCCCAGAGTTTCCTCCTGAACCAAGCCAATCTAGCTCTCCAAAGACCTTGAGCATTAATTTCTGTCACAATAAAGGTGACTATTTTATCAGCAGCAGTGAAAAGTCAGGCAAGAACCCCAGGAATATCAGCCCGCCCTTCAGTACAAACACCATCAGGGTTCCCTGCAATGTGCTCTAGCAACTGAGGAACTTTCAGTTTTTCACTGGCCACTGGGCATTAGCTCTTGGTTGGCAAAACTGCCCCACTGGGCATTAGTTGTTGGTTGGCAAAACTACCTCTTCCAGAAACCAAAACTCAGAAAGAATATATTTCAACTAAATTTGAATTGCATTTTTATCTTCTCCCCTTGCCTGAAACAATGGTATATTTAATCTAACGTGGATTTGTTATTTATGTATTAGCTTATTAAGATATATCACCCTGTATGCTATCCATTTGTGAACTTCCTACAGGGATCTTGTGTTTAAAATATTGGCAAAGACAATCTCAGTTCCTGAGCACAATTCATTGCCCCAAACATAACAGACTTATTGTTATTATAGCAGATGACTAAGGTAAGACAGAACACTTACTTAATTTTATTAGAAAGTGCCTATACTTTCTTTAAAAAAAATCTCTGAAGATTATAAACACAGACATTAATTTAGGTTTATGAGCTACATCCCACAGCCTGATAGAGTTTACTAACCCAAAAGCTGGTACAAACAGTCACTTCAATTTTAATCCTTCAACGTTTTCTTGCCAAATCTCACTCTATGCCTATCACAATTCTAAATTTCTTTCTACTTCTATTTCTTATTCCCCATATTAATAAATGTAAGTTCTCTGAGGGTGGGTTCGATTTATTTTCTTTGATATGCCATCATAGCAAGTATGTATTTGTAATTTTTAATGAATAAAGCAAAGCACTCATTTTTTAATTCTTGAGAAAGAAAGATTTACAAATGGAGCTTGTCAAAGAAAAGGCACCTGTTTAAGTTCCACTGAAATAAGATATTGACAAATTGCAGAGAAAAGTATCAATCATGTGTCTTAGGAACACAAAAAATGGAAAGGTTAATTTTAAATGAGTGGATTTTAAAAGGGTTCATGGACAAGGTGTAGATTAAATTTTGTTTTGGATGATGGAGCTGTTATAAATGATCTCATTTAGGTTTTATTTAGGTAAGGGTACATTTTAACATATTTTTAATGATTTCTTACACTATTGTTTTCAAATACAATAAACTGAATCCTGTTAGTACCAGTCTTGGCACATGGAACTTAATGCATAGAGAGATCTAAAGTTGTGACAGGCTATCAATCTAGAGAATTTCCAAATGTATCCAATGACCAGATGAAACTCTGAGGAAAGAAACTAAGTGGAGAGTAGACAGTCACAAATTATTAAGGAAAATATGGAAGGGAAGTTGAGGCAGAGAAATGAGTATTTGAAAGGCAAAAGAGTGTGAACAATCAAGCAGCTCATTATGCCTGTGATATAGGGTGTTTCTAAGGCAGAAGTTTAAGAGTGAAAACAGAAGAAGGAAGAAGAGGTCTATTTCATGAAACCACTTTATTCCAGATTGAGGAGTTTGGCAGTGGCTATGGACATGAGTCTGAGTAAACTCCGGGAGTTGGTGATGGACAGGGAGGCCTGGCGTGCTGCTGTTCATGGGGTCGCAAAGAGTCGGACACGACTGAGCGACTGAACTGAACTGAAATGATGCTCAAATAGGGAACCAAGATGAACTGTCTTGAGACAGGCTGGGACTTGAGACCCTTGCTACAGTGCTTGAAAAACAGGCTGGGACCTGGGATCCTTTATTTACTGCAGTGCTTGCACCTGGATGAACATCTCTTCCAGCAACAAAACACAAAGAAACTCTAAGGGACTAAAAATAGCATGCCCATTGGGGGCAAACTATTAACAAGAAGATACAAAAAGACCAAAATCTAAAAAAAATAAGATGTTGGGAGCAAAAGCAAGGTACTGCACATGCACTCTGCTACAGCACCACCAAGAGTGGGCAGACCACCTATCTCTCCAACCCAACCCTGGACTCACCTCTACCCCATAGTAGGAAGCATCTTACCCCAACTCAGGGAGCAAGCAAGGGAATATCTAGTTTTTGATCCCTATTTCTGCAGCAGGAGCCTCAGTAAAGCCTTGCCTGAATTTCTTGCCTGGCCTCTTATCAATTTCTATTGATTATGAGGCCAAGCACCATGATTGGTAACATTCTATTGCTATACATCTTAATTCTGAGGCATGATTTATCAAGTAATCACTTTGAGCCACTGGAATACATCTTAGTCAGTCTACTTCTGTTATGAGATTCTAATAATTTTATAAATGATACTTCAGCCAGAGTGATTTTTATAAAATTTAAATACAATCACATTACTGCCCTTTTTAAACATTTTATAATATTTTTACCATGGCCAAGTGGCCACATGACATGGAGGCTGACATCTTCTCCAGTTTTGGGGGACCTCTCTTTCTCATTACATTCCAGTTAAACCTAAATTTTCCTCCTTTTGTCTGCATTTCACACTCAGGAACTGGACACAGCTTGTTCCTTCTCATTGCAATACTTCCTCACTTTCTGCCAATCTGATAAGTCAATCACATCCCAGCTTAGAAATTATTTCTTCCAGAGGCGATTCACAAAACTCCTAAACCTATTAACAGCCCTCAGTAAGACCTAGAAAACAAGCTATTTTTTTTTTTTTAATGTGTGAATCTAAGATAATATAATTTTAATACAAACTGCTTCTAATAGGGAAAAATGAATCTGACTCTGTATTAAATCTGTTTATTTTACTTTAACCTTTGCATGCTATGACTTTTGCTTTGAGTTCAGAGTGTTACCCAGAGCCTGAAATATACAGGATAACCCACTCTCAAGGCTCTGACCTTTAAGGGTATAACACTTTCCTGTTAGGTAGGAAGTTAAGCATGAGAAAGGGGGGTGGCCTATCTGAAAACAATGCAAGCTGATATCAAAATCCCATCCCAGACATGTCCAGGAGAGCTCACAGATATGCTACAAAAATAACAGAGACTTTTCTAGCTACTGCACATGTGCCCTAGGCACACAGTGGATGCAAACTAATCACAGGGTCTTCCTCAAGTAACCATAGGCAAATGGGATTTGGTTAAGGATTCATAAATATTCTATACATACAGACATCTCTACAAATGGACATCATCAGATGGCCAACACCAAAATCAGATTGACTATATTCTTTGCAGCCAAAGATGGAGAAGTTCTATACAGTCAGCAAAAACAAGACCAGGAGCTGACTGGGGCTCACATAGTGAACTTTTATTGCAAAATTCACCTAAAATTGAAGAAAGTAGGGAAAACCATTAGACCATTCAGGTATGACCTAAAGCAAATCCCTTATGATTATACAGTGGAAATGAGAAATTGATTTAAGGGACTAGATCTGATAAACAAAGTGCCTGATGAACTATGGACGGAGGTTCATGACATTGTACAGGAGACAGTGATCAAGACCATCCCCAAGAAAAAGAAATGAAAAAAACAAAATGGTTGTCTGAGGAGGTCTTACAAATAGCTGTGAAAGAAGAGAAGTAAAAGGCAAAGGAGAAAAGAAAAGATATACTTTGAATGCAGAGTTCCAAAGAATAGAAAGGAGAGATAAGAAAGCCTTCCTAGGTGATCAGTGCAAAGAAATAAAGGAAACCAAAAGAATGGGAAAGACTGGAGATCTCTTCAAGAACATTAGAGATATCAAGGGAACATTTCATGCAAAGATGGGCTTAATATAGCACAGAAATGGTATGGATCTAACAGAAGCAGAAGTTACTAAGAAGAGGTGGCAAGAATACAGAAGAACTGTAGAAAAAAGATCTTAATGATCCAGATAATCATGATGGTGTGATCACTCACCTAGAGCCAGACCTCTTGGAGTGTGAAGTCAAGTGGGCCTTAGGAAGCATCACTATGAACAAAGCTAGTGGAGGTGATGGAATTCCAGTTGAGCTATTTCAAATCCTAAAAGATGATGCTGTGAAAGTGTTGCACTCAATATGCCAGCAAACATGGAAAACTCAGCAGTGGCCACAGGACTGAAAAAGTTCAGTTTTCATTCCAATCCCAAAGAAAGGCAGTGCCAAAGAATGCTCAAACTACCACACAATTGCATGCATCTCACACGCTAGACAAGTAATGTTCAAAATTCTTCAAGCCAGGCCTCAACAGCACATGAACCGTGAACTTCCAGATGTTCAAGCTGGCTTTAGAAAAGGCAGAAGAACCAGAGATCAAATTGCCAACACCCACTGGAACATTGAAAAAGCAAGACAGTTTAGGAAAAACATCTATTTCTGCTTTATTGACTATGCCAAAGACTTTGACTGTGTGAATCACAATAAACTGTGGAAAATTCTGAAAGAGATGGGAATACCAGACCACCTGACCTGCCTCTTGAGAAATCTGTATGCAGGTCAGAAGCATCAGTTAGAACTGGACATGGAACAACAGACTGTTTACAAATAGGAAAAGGAGTACATCAAGGCTATATATTGTCACTCTGTTTATTTAACTTATATGCAGAGTAAATCATGAGAAACACTGGGTTGGAGGAAGCACAAGCTGGAATCAAGATTACCAGGAGAAATATCAATAACCTCAGATATGAAGATGATACCACCGTTATGGCAGAAAGTGAAGAAGAACTAAAGAGCCTCTTGATGAAAGTGAAAGAGGAGAGTGAAAAAGTTGGCTTAAAGCTCAACATTTAGAAAACTAAGATCATGGCATCTGGTCCCATCACTTCATGGCAAATAGATGGGGAAACAGTGGAAACAGTGGCTGACTTTATTTTTGGGGGCTCCAAAATCATTGCAGTTGGTGACTACAGCCATGAAATTAAAAGATGCTTACTCCTTGGAAGCAAAGTTATGACCAACCTAGACAGCATATTAAAAAGCAGAGACATTACTTGGCCAACAAACATCCGTCTCGTCAAGGCCATTGTTTTTCCAGTAGTCATGTATGGATTTGAGAGTTGGACTATAAAGAAAGCTGAGCACTGAAGAATTGTTGGTTTTGAACTGTGGTGTTGGAGAAGACACTTGAGAGTCCCTTGGACTGCAAGGAGATCTAACCAGTCCATCCTAAAAGAGATCCATCCTCAGTGTTCATTGGAAGGACTGATGCCGACATTGAAACTCCAATACTTTGGCCACCCCATGTGAAAAACTGACTCATTTGAAAAAACTCTGATGCTGGGAATGATTGAAGACAGTAGGAGAAGGGGACAACAGAGGATAAGATGGTTGGAGGGCATCACCGACTCAATGGAGATGAGTTTGAGTAAACTCTAGGAGTTGGTGATAGACAGCAAGGCCTGGCGAGCTGTGGTCCATTGGGTCATGAAGAGTGAGACACGACTGAGTGACTGATCTGAACTGAACTGAACATACATCTGATTATAACAGACTGAATTATGGAAGATATGTGCGACAGAGCCTGCTGTTATATAACTTGAAACTGTCAATCAGCCTTAAGTATATGCCAATTTTCATTTCCTTTCCTGATTGATGGTGAGTAGAAGCCCTATTTTGAATAGAGCACAACCAAGAGGAGGAGACAGGAAGTGTAAAAAGGAAAGCCAAGCAGTTATCAGGACTCATTCAGGGTTGCCCCACTCCCATGTCTTGGAAGATCTGTCTATCTGAGCTATAACTGAGCTATAACTTGTCTCTTGCTTTAAACTTCAGTCCTTTGTTCCAAATCTTTGTTGTGATGAGGCAAGAATAGAGGAAGATAAATAAACTGATTTGACATTTCCATTCATGTAGAGATAAAAAGTTGCAGAACAGATAATAACATTTGACTTGTTGGAAGTTTATAGGAACATCATAGTTTGATGTCCGTGGACAGCTGCAGGAAAAAAGCATGTCAACACTAAGAATTTTGAAACAACCAACCATACCCCTCCTTAACTTTGCCTTTAAAAATATCTTGCTGAAATCCATCAGGGAATTCAAGGTTTTGGTCTAGGTATGAGTCACCCATCTCCTTGCACAGCCCTGCATTAAACCTTTCTCTGCTCCAAACTCCAACATTTTGATTCGGCTTCTTTGTGCCTTGAGCACATGAACTTGTGCTTTGTAACATGTATATAATACAAAATCATTTACAATTTGTGGTTTAATTTTTAAGAAAAAGAATATCAAATTTTGGATACAAAAACAAAAATTGTCTTAGTACCAGGTAAGTGACAAGTGTAAGATAAGGTGATGGATATTGGACTGTACTGGAAAAAACAACAGACATGATTCCTGTTTTCATGCTATTTCAAGGTCCAAAAACTTAAGATTGCACAGAAACAGTAGCTTCTTCCTTATTAACATGAGGTTTTGAATGACTCAGTGAATCAGCTTTGCTGTAGTTAATCATGAAAAGAAAGACAAAAAAACAAAAACAGGTGTTTTTGTCTGTGTTGCAAATTCTTTAGGGGCTGTAGCATACATTCATTAAAATTTAAGCCTATTTATGGATGCAATTAGGCAATATGAGTATCTGTTTTATGAGCTAACTCAAGAAGTAAAGAAAAACAAACCAGAAAGTCCTTTCATTTACAAAACTTGAAAGAACAAAATTAAGGCAAAGAGTAAATGAGAAACAAAAAGAATTAGTAGTGTAGATATTATTTGGAGAGTTTGAGGTTTAATGTGGTCAGCCCCCACACCAGAGTGTCTATTCACTGTTTTGTTGTATTTTCTTTATACATCAAGTAAGTCTGGGATGGTCCTGGTCTGAGATATATATCTATCGTTTAGCTCAATCTGTCTCATTGGAAGACTGACCAAAATGTTTTATAAAATTGATGTAATTTTGCTGTTGAGTTCATCAGAATATACTAATTAATTTTAAGTGGTGAACCAATGTCATGTTTTTCCACATCAAAGGGTATTATGAAGAATCTAAACTCAAGAGGGCTACTCACTGGCTTTTATTATCTTTATTTGGAAAAATTATTTAAAATAATGTTCAAAGAAGCAGCAGTCAGGTTAGAATGGCACATTAGTGAGATGTGAGACTAAAACAAGAGGGGAAAAAAGCTATGTCATTAGGAGTGAGAGAAGAATAGACTACAGTCAGAGGGTGATATTGAAACAATTTTCTGATATGGGTCTGAAGTAAAGGTCACTTTGTAGTGATCAATTTTTTCTCTGAGTAAAACAGGAAAAACAACCAGACATTAAGAGATAGTCATTAAACAACAGAATTTTGAGACAATTAAATCATATTCAGGAGAATTAAACAAAATAACCCAAATGAGATATATGTTATTCTGAGTTAAAGGAGAAAGATTATTCGAAGTAAATCAAAATCATTTCAAATATTTTCTTAAAATGGGGTTAAAATTTGGGAAAATAAACTCAATTAAAACATAAACAATTTTGAGAATAGAAACTTACTCTCACACTCTGATATTTAATATAAAAAATATTACTAGAGTAAAATAGGAACTTTTGGATATTATACATCATAGCTGATAAAAAAGAAAACAAACAAGTGAGATGGGGGATAGATGGGCTCCTGGGTTGGACATCTGGTGTTTTTTAAGTGGAATAAAATTCAAGCTTTGTTCTCACCCAGACACTCCAAGGAGAAAGCTAGTGGCAAAAGCTGAGCTCTGCTAAAGTAGAGATAAGATGTCCACTCCTGAGGTCAAGGAAGAATTCCCTGTCTGCATATGGCACAGGAAGTCTTCTTTAGGCTCAAAAAAGAAGTGGGGCCCCACCCAATAATAAGTGTGGACATGCACCCATGGGTCTCTGTGGTGGAATCCATCTTAGAAAAAAGTTACACATGCATCTTGAGGAAGATCCACAAACCGGTCAGATGTGAAGAGAGAAACAAAATAATCGACCAAAGATAAATAAAGACCCGGAAGGACTGTCCTATACAAGTGATTCAGCTTTAAAGGCTCATCACCTCTTTGCTGCAGTCCTCCTCGCTCAGGATGGCCGCACTCCTCTCCAGGTGTGTGTCTCTGCCTAGTTCCTGACCCACTGTGCTCCTCTTCATTAGAGAGGGAGTTCATACCCTTTCTCTCTGATTGTGTATTTCTGCCTAGCTTCTGACTTAAACAAATTGCTTTGCTGTACTCTCTCCCATACACTGTGCTGTGTCTCTAATAATAAACTTTGTACCTTTTTTTTTTTTTTTTTACTGTTTTTGCCTCTTTGAAACATTCTTACTTTCAAACCAGGGAAAGATCCAGGGACACTTTGTTTCTACCCTCTAGCCCCTGCTGGTCTAGTGGTTAGTGTTCCCAGTTTTCACCCAGGCTACCTAGGTCCAATCTCTGGGCAGGGAAATAAAATCTCTCTTCAAGAGCATTCACTGTTCTCCTTCCAAGATCTCAAGGCCACACAAAAACAGAAATAATGAATTCCCATGTAGTCTATTTAAAAGGGAAGAAATTGGATAAACAATTATTAAAATGTAAAAATTTATGAAAAGATTATTTGTTAAGTATTTTATTTATTAAAATTTGTATCCCATTTATCCCTCATTAAGTTTGGAGATATAATAAAACACACACACACAGATAGGTAGAGATAGATAGATGATAGATAGATAGATAGATGAGAAGACATACATACACACACATACAGCACACAGATGTAATTTTAAAGTCTAAAGCCCACTTCAATTTTCTTGCTTGGAGAATCCCATGGACAGAGGTGCCTCGTGGGCTACAGTCGTTGGGGTTGCAAAGTGTCAGACACACTGAGTGACTAACACTAGATCCTGATCAATAGAACAAGATAAATAATATATTAAACTTTAAAATGACATCTGTGTGTTTTGTGTGTGCACATGTGTGTCTTCTGCTCAAAGAAAAAAGTAACAAATGAATAATATAGTGAAGTGCAGATATTTCTCATCTCAAGCAAAGTTGCTGTGAGATACCTATTTTCTGGATACAAGAAATGAATCTATTATCATCAATGTAAGTGGTAAGAAAGTCACTAAATGCGCTCTCAAAAACAGTTTATAATATATAGATTTGGAAATACAAGATATTTTTAAGAAAAACAATAAGGAAGCATTCCCAATTGAAGTAAGATGAATATGAGTCCAGAAAGAGAGGTATCAAAAGGTATCACACTGTATAATGGGCTCCAGTTTCATCCATCTCATTAGGACTGATTCAAATGAATTCTTTTTAATGGCCCATTATACAGAGTGAAGTAAGCCAGAAAGATAAAGAACATTACAGCATACTAACACATATATATGGAATTTAGAAAGATGGTAATGATAACCCTATATGCAAAATGGAAAAAGAGACACAGAAATACAGAACAGACTTTTGAACTCTGTGGGAGAATGTGAGGGTGGGATATTTCAAAAGAACAGCATGTATACTATCTATGGTGAAACAGATCACCAGCCCAGGTGGGATGCATGAGACAAGTCCTCGGGCCTGGTGCACTGGGAAGACCCAGAGGAATCGGGTGGAGAGGGAGGTGGGAGGGGGGATCGGGATGGGGAATACGTGTAAATCTATGGCTGATTCATATCAATATATGACAAAATAAATAAATAAATAAATAAAAATTTTAAAAAAAAAGGTATCACATAAGGAAAATTAAAATTAAAAAAAAAATGTGTCTGCATTGAAAACAGTAAAATTCACAAACAAAATGGCAAAAATTAAATATGAAATATAGAATCAATTTCCCAAGTTAAGTGGAAAAGAAATAAAATCACTGGGGAGGAAAGGTGCTTATGGAAAAGAAATCAGTGCTCAAAACTACACATAACCATTAGCATAAATACATACTGAAATATATATCCCAAAACCAAAGAACTAGAATAATAGAAAAAGAATCAAACAAACAAAAAATAATCCTCAATAGATAAAACCTTCCTCAGTCAAATAAAGACATGACTGAGATTGTTCAAATGAATTTCCAAATACTAAGCTAAAAGAATGAAAAGCAGCTATCAGGTTATACCCTGGTAAACATTTTAAAATTGGAGTAGAATATGACAGTAGGTAAGCTGCTATCGCTCAGCCCCACACTCTCTATTCTGTACTCTGCTTTTTCATGTGGGGGCTGAAACTCACTGAACCACTCTTCTGTCTTGCCACCTGGTTCCTTCCCTCTTTTAGATGTGATAATGAAGCGGTGTTAGAGGGAGATTGAAAAGTGCTAGAGGAGGAAGGGTCTTGCTCCTTTTTGCTGGTTTCCTGTTCCTTTGAGTGTTGCCCCATCTTTTCTTTTTGCATCCGGTTGCATTCAGTTGCCATTTTAAAAAACTTAATATCAGCCTTATTGAGACTCAGAACTATCAGCAGCAGCAGACCGGCACCACCACCTCCTCAGAGCTCCAGATCACAGGCCAAGGAACCCCTTTCACATCAGAGATGCCAGCTCTAGCTGAGCAGGGCTCTAATCACAAATGTCTGGATTTCAGCTGCACAAGGCCTCTCCTCTGATTTTCTAAATCTTAATAATTAAAACCCCCTCTCAATTTTCCAACACTGGGGACAATAGCTGTTTCCTTTAGTTGATACACTTCCGGTATAGTGTTCTTTGAAAGAAAGTGAAGTCTCTCAGTCGTGTTCGACTCTGTGACCCCATGGACTGTAGCCTACCAGGCTTCTCCGTCTGTGGGATTTTCCAGGCAAGAGTACCAGAGTGGGTTGCCATTTCCTTCTCCAGGGTATCTTCCTGCGGCAGGGATCAAACCCGGGTCTCCCGCATTACAGGCAGACGCTTTACCCTCTGAGCCACCAAGGAAGCCCATAGTGTTCTTTAGTTAATTTTTATATCTACTTAACAAATATTTATATTAGATTGTCTTTATGTAGAATAACTGATAAATGACTGCTCTGGTTTCTGTCGCTTGACTGTACCTTAACTGATAGAAAAAATAGCTATAAGAATGCAGGTCTGAAATTTAAAAACACATTAAAGGTGAAAAACTTCTGGACTTATCACACATGTAGCTAATAAAAAAAAAAGCAGATTAGTAATCACTGTTTAACTTTAATGATACATGGCTTTGACATTAAACTAGTCAAACCAATTTACAATAAATGAGTGAAGACAGGAAAGTTTCATTTACATATAAGGTCTAATAAATTATATAATCAACATATCCCTCCTGGAAAATAGTAGCAGTAGTAGTAGTATACTACTAATAATAAAGTAAGATGCATTTACCTAGAAATAATTTCTAGAACATATGAAGAACTCTACAAAGCAAAATGAAAGAAAAAATAAACTCCTCCCATGGAAACAGGAAGAATACTTAAGCATAAAATTTAGTCAGAAAAAATAAACAGATAAGTATATAAAAAAGTGTCCAATCTTAGTAATTGAATATTATCCAGTAGAATAGAATAAACCATAAAAGATAAAAACTAACATTACCAAATCATTAGGATATGGAGTATCTAGAATACTTACACACTGTTAATACATACATAAATTAGAAGAAGCACTTTCAAAATTTATTAAGGTTAAACACAAGTGTACTGGTTAACCTAGCAATTGCTGTTCCATGTCCAAACCCAGCTTAATTGTGTATGCATGCTCACAAAGGACATATATATTTGAAGATGCTCACAGCTGCACTATTCTTAATAAGCAAGAAGTGGACACTATTAAAATGACAATTTTGTTATTCTAAGGCAAAAAAAACTACAAGACAATTATTAATACTACTTTGTGAAATTCTGAATTTCAAGACAAAATAAATAAAACTAAGCACATGCTAGCAAGTTCATGCTCAAAATCCTATAAGCTAGGCTTCAGCAGTACGTGAACCTAGAGCTGCCGGATGTACAAGGTGGATTTCAAAAAGGCAGAAGAACCAGAAATCAAATTGCCAACATCCACTGGATCATAGAAAAAGCAAGGAAATTACAGAAAAAAAAAAATCTATTTCTGCTTCATTGACTACACTAAATTCTTTGTGTGGATCAGAACAAACTGGCAAATTCTTAAAGAGATGGGACTACCAGGACAACTTACCTGCTTCCTGAGAAACTTGTATGCAGGACAAGAAACAACAGTTAGAACTGGACATGGAACAACAGATTGGTTCAAAATTGAGAAAGGAGTGCATAAAAGCTGTATATTGTCACCCTGCTTATTTATCTTCTATGCAGAGTACATCCTGTGAAATGCTGGGCTGGATGAATCACAACCAGGAATCCAGATTGCTGGGATAAACATCAATAGCCTCAGTTATGCAGATGATACCATTCTAATGGCAGAAAGCAAAAAGGAACTAAAGAGCTTCTTGAAGACGGTGTTAGAGGAGAGTTTAAGAGCTGGATTAAAATTCAATATTCAAAAAACTAAGATCATGGCATCTAGTCCCTGTACTTCATGACAAATAGTTGGGGAAAAAGTGGAAATAGTGACAGATTTTATTTTCTTGGGCTCCAAGAAAATCACTGTGGATAGTGGCCGAAGCCATGAAATTAAAAGATGCTTGCTTCTTGGAAGAAAAGTTATGACAAACATAGCTTATCAAAGCAGAGACATTACTTTGCTGACAGAGGTCTGTAGAGTCAAAGTTATGGTTTTCCCAGCAGTCATGTATGGATGTGAAAGTTGGACCATAAAGAAAGCTGAGACCATAGAGAAAAATCGTGGTGCTCGAGAAGACTCTTGAGAGTCCCTTGGACAGCAAAGAGATCAGACCAGTCAATCTAAAAGGAAATCAATCCTGAATATTCATTGGAAGGACTAATGCTGAAGCTGAAACTCCAATACTTTGGCCACCTGATACAAAGAGCTGACTCATTAGAAAAGACTGTTTCTTGGAAAGATTGAGGGCAGTAGGAGAAGGGGATGACTGAGGATGAGATGTTTGGATGGTATCATTGACTCAATGGACATGAATTTGAGCAAACTCCAGGAGTCAATAAAGGACAGAGAAGCCTGGTATGTGAGTTCATGGGGTCTCAATGAGTGAGACAGGAACTGAACAAACAACAAGCCAAGTTCAAATTAATGAATAAGAAAACAAGAGGGAAAACAATTAGAGCTTCATCCTATGCACATATTTGATTAAAAAGAGAAACAAAAACAGAAGAATGTCACTGAGAAAACCTAAGACAAAATGAATAATAATGTTAACACCTAAATATAAGAAATTAGGAGGATAATAACAGTACAAAAGTAGATATAACAACACAAAATCAATTATTTTATTAGTCATAGGATTGGAAGTAATGTAAAACTACTTTCTTTTAAATATTAGAATCTCAGTAAAATATAACTTTTAAATGGAATATATGTGATTTTATATAAATATATATAATTTTTCTATCATTTCTCATGCTCAAATATTTATACTTCTCATGTTTGTAGAACCATAACAGATATATTATAGAAAGCCTCTCGATTTATAAGAAAAGCTTCATATCATCACGGAAAATGTTAGGAAATTGATTTTCAAAACCATTAATCCATGTTAAAAAAAAAAAAAGGAAAACAACAAAAAAACAAAACCATTTATCCATGTAGACCAAACAGATAAAAAATAGACTATAGAATGCAGCAAAATATTAAATGAATAATTAAAAAAGAATGAGTTGGTTTTATTCTGCACATATAATAATGATTACAGTCATGATATTTATTTAAAGTACCATATAATAGAAAAAATAAGAAAACACAATTTTATACATTTTAAGAAAATTTAATAAAATGTTATACCAAATATGATTTTTTAAAATAAAATTTTCATTAATGAAATTATAGACAATAATAAGATCTGGCCCTTAAAATCGCTTGGTATAAGTATCCCAAATAACAATTAATGTCACATAGACACCAAAGTATTAAAGCTTTTCCAATTAAAAGACAGGTGAGGTCACCTGATATTAATATTTATGTTGTTGTTCTAAAAATAAAAGGAATTTATTAAAAAGAAGACAAGCATAAATATTAAGAAATAAGAAAAACATTTCATTTGCATTTAGTTTACCATGTTTATCTTCCTAGAAGATCTATCATTGTAATTGAAATATATATATATTTTGAAAATATATATAAATTGAAAAATAATATAACTGACATGTGCATTTTAATAAGATGGTTACTATAAACATAAATACTTAAACTTTCTTCTCTATTGCACTACTAAATGCATGATTAATACATGAACATATGTAAACCAAAATATAATATCTGCGATGTTCAAAAATCCAAACAAATGTAAATAAAGTTCAGAAAGAATAATGGTAAACCTATACTCAAATTAAAACTGCTAAACTACATTGGCGGCTTCCCAGGTGGAACACTGGTAAAGAATCCACCTGTCACTGCAGGAGATGCAAGAGAGGTGGATTCGATCCCTGGGTTGGGAAGATCCCCTGAAGTAGAAAATGGCAACCCACTCCAGTATTCTTGTCTGGAAAATTCCATGGACAAAAGAGTCTGGCAGGCTACAGTCCATGGGGTTACAAAGAGTAGGACAAAGCTGAGTGACAGAGCACAAACACAGGCACAAAATAAAAAGAGACTAATTTTAAGAGATAAAAGTAAGGTTGCATTATCAGATGAAATATATCAAATGTATAGATCTAACATTTTCTCTAGGTCAGGAAGCAACAGTTAGAACTGGACATGGAACAGACTGGTTCCAAATAGGAAAAGGAGTACATCAAGGCTGTATATTGTCACCCTGCTTATTTAACTTATATGCAGAGTACATCATGAGAAACGCTGGGCTGGAATAAGCACAATCTGGAATCAAGATTGCCAGGGGAAATATCAATGACCTCAGATATGCAGTGACACCACCCTTATGGCAGAAAGTGAAGAGGAACTAAAAAGCCTCTTGATGCAGCACTGTTTATAATAGCCAGGACATGGAAGCAACCTAGATGCCCATCAGCAGATGAATGGATAAGGAAGCTGTGGTACATATACACCATGGAATATTACTCAGCCATTAAAAAGAATTCATTTGAACCAGTCCTAATGAGATGGATGAAACTGGAGCCCATTATACAGAGTGAAGTAAGCCAGAAAGATAAAGAACATTACAGCATACTAACACATATATATGGAATTTAGAAAGATGGTAATGATAACCCTATATGCAAAACAGAAAAAGAGACACAGATGTACAGAACAGACTTTTGACTCTGTGGGAGAAGGCGAGGGTGGGATGTTTCAAAGAACAGCATGTATATTATCTATGGTGAAACAGATCACCAGCCCAGGTGGGATGCATGAGACAAGTGCTCGGGCCTGGTGCACTGGGAAGACCCAGAGGAATCGGGTGGAGAGGGAGGTGGAGGGGGGATCGGGATGGGGAAATAATGTAAATCTATGGCTGATTCATATCAATGTATGACAAAACCCACTGAAATGTTGTGAAGTAATTAGCCTCCAACTAATAAAAAATTAAAAAAAATAAAAATAAAGCAGTAACCAGATGATTTAAAAAAAAAAAAAAAAAAGCCTCTTGATGAAAGTGAAAGAGGAGAGTGAAAAAGTTGGTTTAAAGCTCAACATTCAGAAAACTAAGATCAAGGCATCTGGTCCCATCACTTCATGGCAAATAGATGGGGAAACTGTGGAAACAATGTCAGACTTTATTCTTCTGGGCTCCAAAATCACTGCAGATGGTGATTGCAGCCAAGAAATTAAAAGACACTTACTCCTTGGAAGGAAAGTTATGACCAACCTAGATAGCATATTAAAAAGCAGAGACATTACTTGCCAACAAAGGTCCATCTAGTCAAGGCTATGGTTTTCCAGTGGTCATTATGATGTGAGAGTTGGACTGTGAAGAAAGCTGAGCACCGAAAAATTGATGCTTTGAACTGTGGGTGTTGGAGAAGACTCTTGAGAGTCCCTTGGACTGCAAGGAGATCTAACCAGTCCATCCTAAAGGAGATCAGTCCTGGGTGTTCATTGGAAGGACTGGTGCTGAAGCTGAAACTCCAATACTTTGGCCACCTCACATGAAGAGTTGACTCACTGGAAAAGGCCCTGATGCTGGGAGGGATTGGGGGCAGGAGGAGAAGGGGACGACAGAGGATGAGATGGCTGGATGGCATCGCCGATTTGATGGATGTGAGTCTGAGTAAACTCCAGGAGTTGGTGATGGACAGGGAGGCCTGGCGTGCTGTGATTCATGGGATGGCAAAGAGTAAGACACGACTGAGCAACTGAACTGAACTGAACTGAACTGAGCATTTTCTCTAATTACCCTGGAAATATTTATTTCTAGGCAAATTCCTAAATGGATTCTCAGGAAGTATATATGACAGTAATAATATAATTTTAAGATGTTAGTTGATCAGTCATGTCCGGCTCTGTGACCTCATGGACTCTAGCCCATCAGGCTCCTCTGTCCATGGAATTATCCAGGCAAGAATATTGGAGTGCGCAGCCACTCCCTTCTCCAGGGAATCTTCCCACTCCAGGGATCAAACATGAGTCTCCTGCATTGCAGGCATTGTCTTTACCATTTTTACCAATGGATCTTTACCATTGCAAGCGGATTCTTCACCAGGAAGTCCTAATTTTAAGTGTACAATAAACCTAAATGAAAACTGAATCCTAAGCCTGGGGAAATCACAGATTGATAAATACATAAAATATGAAATTTGAGAGTCCAAAATATATGCAATTAAAATCATAAATGGACATAATAATATTGATAAAAGTAGAAAATATTGCTATATATTCTGTGAATATATATCTGATGAAATAGAATGAGCAATTTACTGAAACTTAGCCTCACACTAATAAAAACATTTTACATTTAAAACAATTATTTTTCAAAGCAAATCATGATAATTTGTTATTGGTCAGTTTGCAAGACATTTTTTTGCATGATACTATTGAAAAAGCATTTTGGCAAATCCTATGAAAGACAGGGCTCCCGAGGTGGTGCTAGTGCTAAAGACTTGGCCTGCCAATGCAAGAGACGTAAGAGATATCAGTTCGATCCCTGGGTAGGGAAGATAGCCTGCAGAAGGGAATGGTAGCCCACTGGGGTATTTTTGCCTGGAGAATCACATGGATAGAGGAGTTTGGTGGGCTACAGTCCTTGGGGTCATAAAGATTTGGACATGACTGAAGTGACAGCATGCATGCATGCACCAAAGACAAAGTTTAAATTAAAATAGTCCTTTGAAGCTAGAAAATATTTCAATCCCAATTGTCTTGCAACTCACTTTGTAGAGATTCTTCCTAAAGGTATAGTTATGAAGGTGCCCAAAAGTTTATATCTAATAGTATTCAATGTATCTTTTCATGTATAATATCTAAATTTGAGGATTATTTTAGGCACATTACTGTAGATATGTGTTTTAGATATATTTAGATATTTTGGATATTAAAAGTCAGAGACCAGTGTAAATAATTTATAAACAGAAACCTCAATTAAAGACAACTGAGAGATGGAAATAGGGAGCTCTTACGCCCTATGATAATAGCAGAGCCCAACAGGAAGACAGGCTTCCCAGATGGTGCAGTGGTAAAGAATCCACCTGCCAATGCAGGAGATGCAAGAGATATGGGTTCCATCCCTGGGTTAGGAAGATGCCCTGAAGTACGAAATTGGCAGCCAGATCCATTATTCTTGCCTGGAGAATCCCATGAACAGAGGAGCATGGTAAGCTACAGTCCATGGGGTCACAAAGAGTTAGAAATGACTCAATACACACACACACACACACACACACACACACACACACACATACACAACAGAAAGAAAGACTCTTCTTTTTCATGAAAATGACTAAGCCAGGGAAAAAACACTCTTTGTTTACTCTAACCTTCTCAACTTCCTTTTCCTCTATAAAAGCTTTCTCTCCCTCATACCCTTTGGGTTATGCATATGCTCACCATTATTGTAGGTCCAAAATTGCAATTCTGTGCTAATTCTGAATAAACCTGCCTTTGCTGGAGTCATATTTGGCAGTCTGCTTATTTCAGGCCAGCACTAGTTACTTAAAATTATAGTCTTCGCTTACATTTATAATGTTTTGTGTGTTTTCTTGGGAACTTTTTGGCATAAAAGAAATTACTGTATAGCCATTAAAATGTGAATTTCCTAGAGTTTTTAAAGCCAAAGAATGCATGTATGTACAATTTAGCTGAGGGAAGCAGTTTATTTATATTTTAACAGTGGGATATAATAATAACTTTATAGATACTCACATATATTTAGGAAAAAATTGTCAAAGATAATTAAATTATTAAAAGTTATCACTTAATTGGATAAGCAATTCTTTCAACACTTATTCAGTAACTAGATTGAATGTGCAATATGTCCAAGGATAAAATAATGAATGTTACAGACAGATACCAACATTTATTGACCATGTATATTTAGTAAAAATAGAAAACAATAGCATATGTAATTTTATCAACTGTAAACAATTTGGGATAGTGTGCAGGGTGGTCTATTTTAAATAAAAGGAAGAGTAAATAACTGTCTATGTGGACAGATTTTGAGATGAAATTTGAGCAATGATAAAAGCCCAAGCATGTGAAGACTGTAAGGAATAGCATTTAGGCAAAAATATATACTCGAAGGGATTGAGTGGAGTTAGAGTTGCTGCATTTGAAGCAAAATGAAAGGGCAATTTGGCTGATGTATTGAGAAAAACTTGTAGAGTAGGCAGAAACAAGATCCAGTGGATGACTTTAGAGGTAGGCATTGTATTCTAATTTTAAGACGTTCTTGAAGAGAACTGATTCTTGAATGGAACTGATACGTTACCTGTATTTGCAAAGCAGCTCTGGTTGCATTAGCAAGGGGACTTTAGGGGGAAGAGAAGGAAGGAGACTGGAGACTTCTGCAGTAGTCCATGCCAGAGGTGTTATTATCTTTGTTTAGGGCAGAGTTTCTCATGGCAGTGACAGGGAGTGTATTTGCCACCCCAGAGGATATATTAGACAGTATTTGGGGACTTCTTTTGGTTATCACATTGGGCAGGTGGGTACAGCTGGTATCTAGAGGATAGAAGCCAGTCTGCTACTAAACATTGTACATGCACAGGACAGAACCTCACAGCCAACAAAGAATTATCTGACTCAAAATATCATCAGTGTTGAGTTTGAAAATCCCTGACTTAGTGTGATAGGAATGGAAAAGGAGAAAAGTAGAGAGATTGATACAATCAGGCAAAAAACATTAAGTACCAAATTTTGGTAGTGTTTCAAAAGGCTCCTCAGACTATTTCACCAGAAATGTTAAAATATGCAGCTCACATAATTCTCATGAAATATATTTGATACTTTTAAATAAGTAATTAAGATTAAGAAATTTGAGAATTTTTGTTGTTTTTTGTTTCATTTTGTTTTCCATTTTTTTTGGCTATTCTTCTTAATTTTTATTTTATGTTGGAGTTCAATCCCTGGTTCTGGAAGACCCCACAGAGAAGGAAATGACAATCCACTCCATTATTCTTGCCTAGGAGATCCCATCGACAGAGGAGTTTGGTGAGCTACAGTCCATGGGTTCTCAAAAGAGTCAGACACAACTTAGCGACTATATAACAATAATAGTTAGCAATATTAGTTTCAAGTATGCAAGAAAGTGATTCAGTTATGCACATACATGTATCTTCTTTTTCAAATTATTTTGCCATTTAGATTATTGCAGAGTATTGAGTAGAATTCCCTATTCTGTATATTTTGGGGGTTTGGGGTGGCTTTTGGTCATTCTTATTTTTGTTTGGTTTTTATTTTACAAGAAGTGATAATTGGGAAAATACACAGTCTTGAACTGTCAATAATCCATGAAGACTTAAAAAAAAAATCGAAACCAAAATTTTTTAAAAAGAATTTTTTCAAAGCAGTTTGCTAAATGTTATTTTAAAAGAGCATTCACTCAAAATCTTTTTTCAGATTAAAAAAAGAAAAAGAAAGTCTACTCACTTGCCATTCAATGCTGCCACGCCAACTGTGCTTCGGGCAATTGACATGCTAGCTACAAATGTCCACTGCTGACTCTGAGGATCCCACCTCTCCACTGTGTTCAAATAACTCCAGCCATCATGTCCTCCCACAGCATAGATAGGGCCTTCCAGTACCGTCACACCTGCAGTAAAGGAGAAAGAAAAAGTGAATGAATCATGGCACAGTGAGGTTCTCAAATCAAATTAACAGTAAAAGCTGTTATTCAGCTGTTATGCCATTCAGAATAGGCTCCTGTTAACAAATGATTTCACTAAGGTCGAAACTAGTCACTATTAATTGAACCATCTCATTCACAAGAAAACATAAAGGAATCCATATAAATATTATGACCTAGATGCTTTATGAAGGAAAATATATTTTCTTATTTATGATCATATGAAGATTCAAAATCTAAAAGCCAGAGATGATGCATCTTATGCCTCTACTTTTGAAGACTGTTTCTACACTGCCACTTAAAGTACTTCTTTTTTCACATTCAGAAAAACTGCATTAAGCAGTGTAATATAATTAGTTTGAATTTCAGGTTAGGGTCCTCTAAGTTTTGGTTCTCCTATCAAGACATAATAAATGTATCTAAAGCTTAGAGAATACAATACCTCTTTTCTTATAAGCTGAAATTATTAAACACAAGCAATTAAATTATTTATGAGTCAACAATAGAAGACATATACAACTTTTACACACTGGTTTTTGTTTTTTTTTTTTTTTTCCTGTCAATTCACTTCTATATTAGATGAATTTTCTTAAATGTTAAACAATCACTAAGTATTTAAATATTATGTTTATATTTACTGAAGTGGTCTCATTAGGGGAATTCTGGTGAATTCTCCACAAGGTTCAAAGCACAATGTCTGATTGTTAAGAACTCTGAAGTATCTGTGATTCTTACCCTATTTGCTAGCTGACAAGTTAGACTGCCACAAAAGTATGTATATTGAGAGAAGACACAAGGCTCCCGGGTCATAGAAGAAAGATAGTTATTATCATAACACTGGCAATAGTCAAGAGTATCAACATTTTTTTCTTTAATCAGTTCTCCAAGCCCTAATTTCCCAGTCTTGGTTATGCCAAGAGGACTTTAACATCTCCTTCATGTTGACCAGACTTGAGACAGGATTCTCCTGCCTCTAGAATCCTGACCTCACTTTCCTTAAAGCACTTACTTTAAACAACTTATAATTGCAAATTCCAAGTTTTCTGTCCCTTTGAGAAGTTAGTCTTTTAAAAAATCTATTGCTAGTGTTACAGCCCCGTCCTTTCTTTCTCAAGAACCTAGGAATATAATCAGCAGGAAAGTTAGTGTTTTTATCTCCCAGTTTCTGTGCAAGAGTAAGAGCTTAATTTCATCTGACACCTTGCTTCAAGTTGTAAGTCTACCTCTTGTTTGGAAGATAGGAAATTCAATTTACCTTTATTTAAATAAGTCCAATTTGTGAACATAGACTACCTATGATCCACCCATGCATTCCAGCTCTCAAAAACTTCCCCCTCCCCTTTGTTTTAGTGGAGGTGCATTCAGCCTCAATTCTGACCTCTTTTCCTTATTGCAATAGCATTGAATAAAGTCTTCCTTGTCTGTTTATCTATTACACCTTATTTTTTTTTTGCTTTGACAATAGTTAGATGAAATCTGTACATTTAATAAGTTGTAAGTTCATTTGAAGTTGGAAGCAAATTAATATATAATGGACAATAAACTTATATACCCATTGTTCCAGAAGGAGACATTTTCTTCATGCTTTTAAGTATGACTGCCATTTACTATGGAGAAAGGAACTATCTTTATCTTACTAGTCTTTCTGTTATAAAAATTTGGGGGAGGGGAACTCACTGTCTTATTTAAAAGTTGTGTAAAAATGTGAAAGCCTCATGGGGAATTGTGTCTCAACACAGATGTGAAAGTAAAATGACAAACTTTTAATCTACTCATGGATTCATTATCTTATTCAATTACTGTTTGTTGAATGTCTACTATGTCTTAAGGAATTTTTCTTATCACCAAAGTGCCAAGAACATATAGGTGAATAAACAAAAGTCCCTGACTTCATTGAACTTAGTCAATAAATGCTTAATTAAAATGGAATAAGTGTTACAGAACCCAGGGGTCTGTTTGCTTGCTCCTCAAAAGACACCAAAGGGGCCAGGTTGGTGGAAAGTTTGGTTTATTTGAATGTCAGCAACCAAAGTACAGGGTGAGAAGGGCAGGTGCCTGTCCAAGTAGCCTACTATCCCCCACCCCCACAAGAGCTTTTATAGTGGAAAGAGGGAGTTACTTGATGAAATACCACAGTCAGTTTTGACGGTCATCTTGAAGTTGGTCACCAATAGTCCGACCAGCACCATCTTGATTGTTTTAAATATAGTTAATCTTCAGTTCCAGGAGTTTTTGCGTTGCATTTCTTGAGGCCAGTTCTCAGAATTGTGGCAGCTTATGTCATGACTACAGTCTGGTCATCATGTAGTTAAACTCTCCACCTGCTAGAGGTTTCAGTATCTCTAAGATAGCTCACAAGATATGGTTCAGAATATTACTTATAGCCCTTCAGAAGGAGCTGAATGTCTTTGGTTATGTTTAATGACTACAATACTTCTATTGGTCTCCTTTGATAGTTTTCCTTTGTTTTGCATGTTATCTGCAGTGATTTTGGAGCCCAGAAAAACATTCTGCATATAAGTTAAATAAGCCTTGACATACTCCTTTTCCTATTTGGAACCAGTCTATTGTTCCATGTCTAGTTCTAACTGTTGCTTCCTGACCTGCATACAGGTTTCTCAAGAGGCAGGTCAGGTGGCCTGGTACTCCCACCTCTTTCAGAATTTTCCACAGTTTATTGTGATTCACACAGTCAAAGGCTTTTGCATAGTCAATAAAGCAGAAATATATGTTTTTCTGGAACTCTCTTGCTTTTTCAATGATACAGCAGATGTTGGCAACTTGATCTCTGGTTCCTCTGCCTTTTCTAAAACCAGTTTGAACATCTGGAACTTCACGGTTCACTTATCGCTGAAGCCTGGCTTGGAGAACTTTGAGTATTACTTTACTAGCATGTGAGATGAGTGCAATTGTGTGGTAGTTTGAACATTCTTTGGCATTGCCTTTCTTTGGGATTGGAATGAAAACTGACCTTTTCCAGTCCTGTGGCCACTGCTGAGTTTTCCAAATTTGCTGGCATACTGAGTGCAGCACTTTCACAGCATCATCTTTCAGGATTGGAAATAGCTCAACTGGAATTCCATCACGTCCACTAGCTTTGTTCGTAGTGATGCTTCCTAAGGCCCACCTGACTTCACATTCCAGGATGTCTGGCTCTAGTTGAGTGACCACACCATCGTGATTATCCGGGTCATGAAGATCTTTTTTGTATAGTTCTTCTGTATTCTTGCCACCTCTTCTTAATATCTTCTGCTTCTGTTATGTCCCTGCCATTTCTGTCCTTTATTGTGTCCGTCTTTGCATGAAAATTTCCCTGGGTATCTCTAATTTCCTTGAAGAGATCTCTAGTCTTTCCCATTCTGTTGTTTTCCTCTATTTCTTTGCATTGATCGCTGAGGAAGGCTTTCTTATCTCTCCTTGCTATTCTTTGGAACTCTGCATTCAAATGGGCATATCTTTCCTTTTCTCCTTTGCTTTTCACTTCCCTTATTTTCACAGCTGTTTGTAAGGCTTCCTCAGGCAGCCATTTTGCTTTTTTGCATTTTACAAGTTTTAATTTGCTGGTGACTATTTATTCAGTTATACACTCTATAAAAATACTTGACCTATGATATTTTTAATTTTGAGGTTACAGTAAGTCCCCTACATATGAACCTTCAAGTTCATATGTATGTACTTGCCTGGGAAGTATTCTTGTCTGGGAAATCCCTGTAGCCTGCCAGGAATTTTGTACTTTATATTGCTGTTTAGTTGCTCAGTCACGTTCAACTCTTTCGCAACCCCATGGACAGAGGAGGAACTTTATAGAAGAGGCTATGTGAAGGTCCTATAAGAATATAAAATGTTTGATATAGCTGATAATCAGAATAATCAAGATATAAATAAAACATCTTTGAGAGAAAGTTTTTGACAATCATATTTTATATTTTAAAAATTTTAAAAGTGTTTCAGTATCAAAAACTGTTAAAAACATTGGAACAGCTATTTTTATTATGAAATTGTTATTTAAGTGTAGCACTTTAGAAAAAAATTAACAATATTTAGTGAAAGTGTTATGATCTAGCTTTTACAAATTTTTAATACTTTATAATATTTTAATGGGGAATATGCACAATAAACATACAAATATATTTGGAAGATTTTATATATTAAAGTTCTTTAATTAATCAAGGTATTTTGAGTGAGAATATCAGGGCTAGGTGTAGGAAAAAAATATTGTGTCTTCTCTATTTCAAGTTATGTTTTTAACATTCATTCAGGTTGTTAGGTGAGGCATTCATTTATTATTTTCCATTGAATATGCTATTACATTGTATGAATAAGCAACTTTTATAGGTCCATTTCATTGGTATCATAAATGTTGATAGAAACAGCAGAATATTTTTGTTGGCAACATTGACAATAGAGGGTAATTGCCTGAGCTCAAATTTCAGTTTGTTTCTACCAGCTGTGTGACACTGAAAAAAAAAAAAAATCCCTTATTTCCTGCATCTCCGTATACCTATCCTTTAAGAGTGCCTCAGTTCAGTTCAGTCATTCAGTCGTTCAGTCGTGTCTCTGACTCTTTGCAACCTCATGGACTGCAGCACACCTGGCTTCCCTGTCCATCACCACCTCTTGGAGCTTGCTCAGACTTATGTCCATTGAGTCAGTGATGCCATCCAACCATCTCATCTTCTGTCGTCCCCTTCTCCTCCTGCCTACAATCTTTCCCAGCGTCAGGGTCTTTTCCAATGAGTCAGTTCTTCACATCAGATGGCCAAAGTATTGGAGTTTCAGTTTCAGCATCAGTCCTTCCAGTGTATATTGAGGATTGATCTCCTTTAGGATTGATTGGTTTGATCTTCTTGCAGTCCAAAGGACTCTCAAGAGTCTTCTCCAATACCACGTTTTAGAACCATCCATTCTTCGGTGCTCAGCTTTCTTTATAGTCCAGCTCTCACATCCATACATGACTACTGGAAAAACCATAGCTTTGACTAGATGGACATTTGTCGGTGAAGTGATATCTCTGCTTTTTAATGTGATGTCTAGGTTGGTAATAGCTTTTCTTCCAACGAGAAAGTGTCTTTTCATTTCATGATTGCAGTCACCATCTACAATGATTTTGGAGCCCGAGAAAATAAAGTCTGTCACTGTTTCCATTATTTCCCCATCTATTTGCCATGAAGTGATGAGACCAGATGCCATGATTTTCATTTTCTGAATGCTGAGTATTAAGCCAACTTTTTCATTCTCCTCTTTCACTTTCATCAAGACACTCTTTAGTTTTTCCTCACTTTCTGCCATAAGGGTGGTGTCGTCTGTGTATTGTTGATATTTCTCCCAGCAATTTTGGCAAGGTCAGCATTTCACATGATGTACTTTGTATATAAGTTAAATAAGCAGGGTGACAATATACAGCTTTGACATAGTATTATTACCTCTGAAAATTCTGCTGTATAAATATTAGAAAATTTCTTATAAATTTTCTTCAAGATAGTTCAATGAAGACATCAATCCATTACTAATTGTCAGATAAAATACCACAAGTTAAAGCTAAACACTTTCCATACGGGCTTTAGAGCACAGACAAATACAATGGATATTAAGGTCTTTAAATATAAAGAGCGATCTTGGAGGCAGTCATTTTGACAGATAACTTCTGCAAAAAGTTTAGCTTAAAAGTAAAATTTAACGCTTACATAATTTACCTCAAAATATTCGTTTTACTATTTTTATATTAATGCAACCGGTATATTAATTTGTTTTCCTGAGAAAGAAATCATCTGTCCATGTTGCTATTATCCATTCAAAATACTGCTAACTTTATTCTAAACTCTCAGTCCTTCCAGTTTAAAGAGAATATATATTCTAATTATGATAAATAATGAAAACCTTTAAGTATTTTTAGTATTGTTTAATTTTTATATATTTACCATTATTTACATAATTTAAAAATCATGAAACTGTGAAATATGAGATTTCCTTTTGCCTAGGTAGACAAATTTATTTTTAAATGAATAATAGTGCATTTAAATTTCTTTTAACTTAACCATTGAGTTGAATAAATATTCCTTAATGGAAGTCACAAAATATATTTAACTCATCAGTGGCTTCATAATATGCATATGACTTTCTGAGCACAATTTATTTTTTATTTTATTTTCTAAATTATTTTTTATAATCATCATGGAAGTTATAGTAGCATCTAGTAAATATTTATAACTAATCATTAGGGAGACTTAATTCCACTATAATTATATACTTTTACTTCAAGAGCAATGAATTACTAAGCAATAGCTTATAAGAATGAACATTTTACAGTTGCTCTGTGCAAAGAATTAAACAAACCAAAAAAAGCCTTATGTAATGAGGAATAGGGAAATAGATAAGTAAGCATATATTTTACTCACATTACTCTGTAATAATCTCTTAAAATATTAAATACCTCTATTTATATATTTATAGAAAGGGAGAAAAAGAGAGAAGGAGAGAAAAAAAATGTGAAATTTTTCCCAATGTTATAATTGTATATAATTATACAATTTTTACTGTTGTTCAGTCAATAAGTTGTGTCTGATTCTCTTGTGACCCCATGGGCTGAAAAACCATGCCAGGCTCCTCTGCCCTTAGAACTTTCGAGGAAGGAATTTGGGGCAGGTTTCCATTTCCTTCTTCAAATATATACAATACCCTCTCTATAAATATCTTCCTCTATATAATTATGATGTAAAATAAACATTGGTTAATGAAAATATATTTTTAAAATGTTGACCACAGGTAGAACAAGTTGGACTAAGTTACTAGGGATATTTTACATGCACTGTTACAAAATCACTTAGGGTTAAAATATTATTTTTCTTGATCCACAAGCAAAGAGAAAAAGCACAGTTTGTACTGATGTATTTCACTCTTTCCTTCATTGAGATAGTGATTGTCAGTCTTGGCTGCCCACTGAAATCATTTAGAAACTTTCAAAAAAAAAAAAATAGTGTCTGAGTTAGAGAGATTCTGATTTCACTGTACTGGGCTTAGGTCTTAAAGCAGGTATGTTTAAAAAGTTTTTTAAACATATGTGTGATTCTTCTGTGCACTCAGGATTGAGAGTGACTGCCACATTAGAAAATGACTATGGTGCTAGCGCTATGGCAGAATGTCTCTCACCAATAATATGCCAAACTTGCAAGTTTCTTAAGTTCTTTCATTCATGTCTTGTGTGTGTGTGTACATGTGCATTTTATGTAGATATATGAAACTGGGGTTGTCATAGAAGTTTAGCAGTCAGCTAACCACAATTTCATTATTATACAAGTCCATTCTCTGGATTTATTCACCACCCAAACAGTAACCATGACAGTGACAGTGAAAGTCACTCAGTTGTGTCTGACTGCTTGCAAATCCATGGACTTGGAATTCTCCAGGCCAGAACACTGGAGTGGGTAGCCTTTCCCTTCTCCAGTGGATCTTCCCAACCTAGGGATCGAATCCAGGTCTCCCACAATGCAGGTGGATTCTTTACCAACTGAGCCACAAGGGAACCCAAGAATACTGGAGTGGGTAGTCTTTCCCTTCTCCAGGGGATCTTCCCAACCCAGGAATTGAACTGGGGTCTCCTGCGTTGCAGGCAGATTGTTTACCAACTGAGCTATCAGGGAAGCCCACCACCCAAACAGCTTTCCAATAATTATGGTATAGCTTCTGTAAGACATATCTGCATAGTGTACAGTGGGTGGGGAAAGGGGAGGTGTATTCCAAATGGGCACTAACTTAGTACCAGTCTACACGATGAAAGGAATGACTCTTGCCCAAAGTGAACAAGTCATGACTAGGGGAAGATTAGGATTCATCAGAGGTGAGAAATTCTTGGAAGAAGGAACTTTGGTGTAAAGGCTTTACAGCAGGAAGAAGCAGTGTGTCTGAGGAGCTGCAAGGAGTGTATGACAAGAAAACTGGGGAATTAAGAACAGGCAGTATGGTATACATTAAAGTTGAAGAATAAAAGTACTACACATCATGGGGCTCTGTGTACAAATAAGTATTTTTTAATCCTAAGAAAAATGTGAGGCTACCAAAATGTTTAATGCAGAGATGTGATAAAACTGTACTTTTGTTATTGTACATCATACTAGATGTGGTATGGAGAAATCAGAAAGTGTGAGTTCATGCCAGTGGTATATAAGAGAGATTACAGAGTCTTGTAGTAATGTGGTGGAAATCAATATGAGAAAAAAAAGAAAGACTCAGGAAATACTTTCAAATACTGAGGATGTATTTATAAATCTCCTTTCTCATACCCCTCCAATTATTTCATCAACACATTCTTTTAAGTATATATTCCAGTTATGTGAAATATTTCTCTTTTGTGCTTCAGTTAACTGATCTGTATACTTGAGCTAGTTATAGTACCTAACACATAGGGCTGTTTCAAGTTCATTATTTAATGAACTAATACATGCAAAGCACTTAAAAAAAATCTGAAACATTTTTAACATTACATAAGTATTCAATCTGATGAAGATTATGGCAGCAATACAATCAGACCTTTGGTTTTCTAATCAAACTTCAACCTGTATTGTTATTTTAGGGAAAATGGAAGAAGTCTCGTGAAGGAGCAAGTTAAAAATTTAAGTATACTCCAGTGTGACACATTGCCTCTACTTCTGAGGGCTCCATCTATGTTTGATTCATTGAGGCAATTTAAAGTTCTGGTACAAAATCTTCCACAAAAAAATGTCCTAAGTATTTTGATAAATGAATATATTTTTTATCTTATGAAAAGCCAAAGAATGATTTCTTGTAATCCTTAGTTATTTTAAATAATATTGTTTAAAAATTGTTGCATTTTCCATTTTAGTTACCTGTTGTCAATCATGATATAAAAATATTAAATAGAAAATTCTAAAATTAAACCATTCCTAAGTTGCAAATTGTGTAACATTTTGAAGAACATGATAAAATCTCAAGCCATTCCACCCTGACCTTCCTGAGATCCCTAAAGATAACACAGCCTTCTTCTGACATCCAACCACCAACATCCTTGTGACTCAGTGGGCTACCTTTACGTGTAAAAAATGCAATTGTAATAGATTTTGAAGTGCTACTTTTCTAAATTCCAGCTTTCCTGTAGCTATGCATTACTGACTTTTGAAGCAAAAATTGCTATTAAGATAAAATAGAGAAGTAATGCAGAGACCATGGATTGCAATTGCATGATCAGAGAAGATCTCACAAGAGATAAGGTAAGTGAATTAGGATGTAAAGGTTGACTAGAATATTGGCAAACACAGACACAATACAATGTGTGTGTGTGCTCACTTGCTTCAGTCACGTCCAACTCTTTGCAACCCTATGGACTACAGCCTGCCAGGCTTCTCTATCTGTTGGATTCTCCTGGCAAGAATACTGGAGTGGGTTGCCATACCCTCCTCCAGGGTATATTCCTGACCCAGGGATCAAACAGCATCTCCTGCATCACCTGCATTTTGGAGAAATTCTTTACTGCTGAGCCCCCAGGGAAACCCGCAAGACAATCTAAGTGAAGGGAGTTATTTGAGCTAAACAGAAACAAAAAACAGGTTAAGTATAACAAAGAGTGAATACTTTATTTATTTTTTTTTTTAATATTTTTTTTTTTCATTTTCTTTTTTTTTTTTAATTTTTTTATTAGTTGGAGGCTAATTACTTCACAACATTTCAGTGGGTTTTGTTAGTTGTTGTATCAACTATAAAAATATTCTGCTCACAATTGACTACTTCTTGTCCGTATACACCATGGAACTTGCACCAAGACCATATTTCTTACTAACCACTCTTTGATAGTGATTGCACATGAAAGTATTAGTTGCCCAGTTGTGTCCAACTCTCTGCAGCCCAGTGGAATGCAGCCTGGCAGACTCCATTGTCCATGGAATTTTTCAGGCAAGAATACTGCAGTGAGTTGCCATTTCCTCCTCTGGGGGTTCTTCCTGACCCAAGGTTCAAACTTGAGTCTCCTGCATTTAGGCAGATTCTTTACCATCTGAGCCACCAGGGAAGCCTTGATTGCACATGGGGCTCCTGGAATTGCAAATTTATCTTTAGGATTTCCTATGGGCCCAGCCAAAATTTCAAAACTAAATCTACTGATAATATAGTCATAAATTATTCAAATCAGAATTTGTTTCTTTGTTAATGAAGTTTTAAAGACTATACGAATCCTCTGATATGAAATAGGGAAAAGGATGAAAAGCAACAGAAAAGAAACATCCAGTGAAAACAAAAGAAGCATATTAAAGCTTCCACTAGAATATTTTCTTAGTATCAGAAAGAGAAGCTTATCAGTATTTTCTCATGCTGGCCTATACCAAGGTATGCCAATGATGTTAGGTGGCATATTCTTCATTTTGGTTTTATTTTTTTTAATTTCTTAAAAAAAAGTATTTCATTTCTATAATTATAATATTGAATAAAGTAATTATTTTAAAGTAATCATTTCCAAAAAATGTCAGATGGCATTTCTGACCTTCAGAAATTAATGTAAAGTCAAGAAGAAAAATCCCATAAGTGAAGAACTCTGGATAGCTGATCAGCTTTACCTGTGGTGCTTTGCTTTTAAACAGAGTGGATGGTAGTACATCATTTCAGATATGTACACAAGGCTGTTTGTAGTCTTTAATAAGATGTATGAAATGAGCAGAAATAATTTTTCTAATAATAATATCACTGTAATTATTGGTAATAGTTAGTGTTTAATCTATGTGACACTGACACATATGTGACAAATATGTGACGTTGTATTTTATCTTTCATGACTCTCACGTTTTATACTGTAAAAGGCCTTCCTCTATGGTAGCATATCAAAATTTTACCCATCATTTAAATCTCCACACAATTATCTAGAGAAAATTCTTCCTCTTACTTATCAAATTTCTGGCTTAAAACTCAACATTCAAAAAATGAAGATCATGGAATCCAGTCCCATCACTTCAGGGCAAATAGATGGGAATGGGAACAGTGACAGACTATTTTTGGGGGCTTTAAAATCATTGTAGATGGTGACTGCAGCCATGAAATTAAAAGATGCTTTCTCCTTGGAAGAAAAGCTATCTCAAACCTAGACAGTGTGTTAAAAAACAGAGACATAACTTTGCTGACAAAGGTCTGTATGGTTTTTCCAATAGTCATGTATGGATGTGAGAGTTGGACAAAAAAAAAGGATGAGTGCTAAAGAACTCATGCCTTCAATCTGTGGTGCTGGAGAAGACTCTTGAGCATCTCATGGACTACAAGGAGATCAAACCAGTCCATTCTAAAAGGAAATCAGTCCTGAATACTCATTGGAAGGACTGATGCTGAAGCTGAAGCTCTAATACATTGGGCATCTGATGAGAAAAACTGACTCATTGGAAAAGACCCTGATGCTGGGAAAAATAGAAGGCAAGAGGAGAAGGGAACTACAGAAGATGAGATGATTGGATGGCATCACTGACTCAGCGGATGTGAGTTTGAGCAACCTCCAGGACATGGTGATGGACAGGAAAGCCTAGTGTCTTGTAGTCTATGCAATCACAAAGAGTCAGATGACTGAGTGATTGAAACAAACCAAGTTGCAAAGAATGCAACCATGATTTACCAACTTTTAAAAATGTTTGTATTTATTTCCAGATAGTATTAAAGTAATTTAGAATTTGTATCTGAGAATATACAATCTTTGTGAAAGTAAGATTTGTTTTTTCTGATCAATTATTGAATCTCACAGAGCATTTACAACTGTGATATGGATGTAATGAACACTCAATAAATGGGTGTTTGCTAGGAGTCTGAGTGCATAAACCATGGAAGAATAAAGAAAGAAGGAAAGACCTGATTAACTAGGCAAACTAAAGACTAGACTAACAAATTAATTTTCTTCAATGGTTTGAAATGCAGTATGAATCTATGGATAACTAATGGCATAGTAAGTATTGTGTAGTAGTCTGAAAGAAAACTAAGATATAAAACTTTAGGAAAATACCTTCTCTGAGAAATTTATACTGATTCTTGATCACTTTTAATTTTAAGGTACAAATACTAAAACATTCAGTTCAGTTAAGTTCAGTCCTTCAGTTCTGTCCGACTCTTTGCGACCCCATGAATCACAGCACGCCAGGCCTCCCTGTCCATCACCAACTCCTGGAGTCTACCCAAACTCATGTCCATTGAGTCGGTGATGCCATCCAGCCATCTCATCCTCTGTCGTCCCCTTCTCCTCCTGACCCCAATCCCTCCCATCATCAGGGTCTTTTCAAAAAAGTCCACTCTTCACATCAGGTGAAGTATTAGAGTTTCAGCTTCAACATCAGTCCTTCCAATGAACACCCAGGACTGATCTCCTTTAGGATGGACTGGTTGGATCTCTTTTCAGCCCAAGGGACCCTCAAGAGTCTTCTCCAACACCGTAGTTCAAGATCATCAATTCTTTGGCACTCAGCTTTCTTCACAGTCCAACTCTCACATCCATACATGACCACTGGAAAAACCATAGCCTTGACTAGGCAGACCTTTGTTGGCAAAGTAATGTCTCTGCTTTTTAATATGCTGTCTAGGTTGGTCATAACTATCCTTGCAAAGAGTAAGTGTCTTTAAATTTCAAGGCTGCAGTTATCATCTGCAGTTATTTTGGAGCCCAAAAATATAAAAGTCAGCAACTGTTTCCACAGTTTCCCCATCTATTTGCCATGAAATGATGGGACTGGATGCCATGATCTTAGTTTTCTGAACGTTGAGCTTTAAGCCAACATTTTCACTCTCCTCTTTCACTTTCATCAAGAGGCTCTTTAATTCTTAGCTTTCTGCCATAAGGGTGGTGTCATCTGCACATGCGAGGTTATTGATATTTCTCCTGGCAATCTTAATTCCAGCTTGTGCTTCCTCCAGCCAAACGTTTCTCATGATGTACTCTGCAAATAAGTTAAATAAGCAGGGTAACAATATACAGCTTTGACGTACTCCTTTTCCTATTTGGAACAAGTCTCTTCCATGTCCAGTTCTAACTGTTGCTTCCTGTCTTACATACGATTTCTCAAGAGGCAGGTCAGGTGGTCTGGTATTCCCATCTCTTTCAGAATTTTCCACAGTTGGAAACCACACAGTTGGAAACAAAATAACTGTGTTGTTGTGAACCACACAGTTAAAGGCTTTGGCATAGTCAATAAAGTAGAAATAGATGGTTTTCTGGAACTCGCTTGCTTTTTCAATGATCCAGTGGATGTTGGCAATTTGATCTCTGGTTCCTCTGCCTTTTCTTAAACCAGTTTGGACATCTGGAAGTTCACAATTCACGTATTGCTGAAGCCTGGCTTGGAGAACTTTGAGCATTACTTTACAAGTGTGTTAGATTAGTGCAATTGTGCAGTAGTTTGAACATTCTTTGGCATTACCTTTCTTTGGGATTGGAATGAAAACTGACCTTTCCTAGTCCTGTGGCCACTGCTGAGTTTTCCAAATTTGCAGGCATATTGAGTGCAGCACTTTCACAGCACATCTTTTAGGATTTGAAATAGCTCAACTGGAATTCCATCACCTCCACTAGCTTTGTTCGTAGTGATGCTTCCTAAGGCCCACTTGACTTCACAATCCAGGATGTCTGGCTCTAGGTGAGTGATCACACCATCATGATTATCTGGGTCGTGAAGATCTTTTTGGTACAGTTCTTCAGTGTGTTGTTGCAACCTCTTCTTCATATCTTCTGCTTCTTTTAGGTCCATACCATTTCTGTCCTTTATTGAGCCCATCTTTGCATGAAATGTTCCCTTGGTATCTCTAATTTTCTTGAAGAGATCTCTAGTCTTTCCCATTCTATTGTTTTCCTCTATTTCTTTACATTGGTCACTGAGGAAGGCTTTCTTGTCTCTCCTTGCTATTCTTTGGAACTCTGCATTCAAATGGGTATATCTTTTCTTTTCTCCTTTGCTTTTCACTTCCTTTCTTTTCATAGCTATTTGTAAGGCCTCCTCAGACAGCCACTATGCCTTTTTGCATTTCTTTTTGTTAGGGATGGTCTTGATTCCTGTCTGCTGTACAATATCACGAACCTCCATCCATAGTTCATCAGGCTCTCTGTCTATCAGATCTAGTCCCTTCAATATATTTCTTACTTCCACTGTATGGTCATAAGGGATTTGATTTAGGTCGTACCTGAATGGTCTAGTGGTTTTCCCCACTTTCTTCAATTTAAGTCTGAATTTGTCAATAAGGAGTTCATAGTCTGAGACACAGTCAGCTCCTGGTCTTGTTTTTGATGACTGTATAGACTGTCTCCATATTTGGCTGCAAAGAATATAGTCAATCTGATTTCAGTGCTGACCATCTGGTAATGTCCATGTGTAGAGTCTTCTCTTGTTTTGTTGGAAGAGGGTGTTTGCTATGACCAGTGCGTTCTCTTGGCATAACTCTATTAGCCTTTGCCCTGCTTCATTCTGTACTCCACGGCCAAATTTGCATGTCACTCCAGGTGTTTCTTGACTTCCTTCTTTAACATTCCAGTCCCCTATAATGAAAAGAGCATCTTCTTTTGTGTTAGTTTTAAAAGGTCTTGTAGGTCTTCATAGAACCGTTCAACTTCAGCTTCTTCAGCTTTACTGGTTGGGGCATAGACTTAGGATACCATGATATTGAATGGTTTGCCTTGGAAACAAACGGAGATCATTGTGTCATTTTTGAGATTGCATTCATTACTGCCTTTTGGACCCCTTGTTGACTATAATGGCTATTCCATTTCTTCTAAGGGATTCCTGCCCACAGTAGTAGATATAAGGGTCATCTGAGTTAAATTCACCCATTCCAGTCCATTTTAACTCGCTGATTCCTAGACTGTCGACATTCACTCTTGCCATCTCCTGTTTGACCACTTCCAATTTGCCTTGATTCATGGACCTAACATGCCAGGTTCCTATGCAATATTGCTCTTTCAGCATCAGACCTTGTTTCTATCACCACTCACATCCACAACTGGGTGTTGTTTTTGCTTTGACTCCATCCCTTCATTCTTTCTGAGTTATTTCTCCATTGATCTCCAGTAGCATATTGGGCATCTACCGACCTGGGGAGTTCATCTTTCAGTGTCCTACCTTTTTGCCTTTTCACACTGTGCATGGGGTTCTCAAGGCAAGAATACTGAAGTGGTTTGCCATTCCCATCTCCAGTGGACCACATTCTGTCAGACCTCTCCATCATGACCTGTCTTCTTGGGTGGCCCCACATGGCATGGCTTAGTTTCATTGAGTTAGACAAGGCTATGGTCATTGAGTTAGACAAGGCCAGAGGCGGCAGCTAAGAGGAGCTACCCCGCTTCCAAGGTAAGGAGCAGCGGCTGCGCTTTGCTGAAGCAGTCGTGAAGAGACACCCCACATCCAAGATAAGAGAACCCAAGTAAGAGGGTAGGCTCTGAGAGAGGGCATCAGAGGGCAGACAGACTGAAACCACAATCACAGACAACTAGCCAATCTGATCACATGGACCACAGCTTGTTAATTATTTAATAAATGCTTAGAGAATAAAGTTCCAAATTATTGAGTAAAATCACTGAAACTTAGAACTTAAATATGTAATTTGACATTGATTATGGATAGTAAAAGAAAATTTTTCTATTTTTAAAACTGATAAACGTTTATTTTTCCCATATCCCAGATACAGCAATCTGACTTATTATCAGAGAAAAGGAAAAAGAAAGAGTAATTTCCACATTTTAAAACCAAAAAGTAGTTGGAAAATAAATATTTCAAGTCAATATATTTTGAATTACATATGAATCATAGAATTTTTCACTGGTCATTTTAGGCAATGACAAAGAATACTCAAA